>NW_020867548.1:0-49631 GCF_003369695.1 Bos indicus x Bos taurus | reverse complement strand
AACTATACCTCGAAAAGATCCATGCACCCCAGTGTGCACTGCAGCACTATTTACACCAGCCACGACGTGGAAGCAACCTAAGCATCCACTGACAGGTGAGTGGATAAAGCAGATGTGATATGCTGTGTAACAGAATACTATTCAGCCATGAAAAATGAAATAATGCCTTTGCAGCAACATGGGTGAACTAGAGATTATCATACTAAGTCAATAAGTCAGAACGAGAACGACAAGGACCATATATCACTTATATGTGGAATCTAAAATATACAAATGCACATAAATGTGAAAGAAAAAACAGACTCATAGATATAGAGAACAGACCGGTGGTGACCAAAGAAGGGACATGGGGGTGGGGGAGGGACCGTCTTGGAGTTTAGGGTTAGCAGATGCAAACTATTACATACAGGGTAGATAAACAACAAGGTCCTATTGCACCGCATAGGGAACTATATTTGATATACTGTGATAAACGGTAATGGGGAGAATATGGGAAAGAGTGTATACATATATATATAACTGAATTATTTTGCTATACAGTAGAAATTAAAACATTATAAACCAACTATACCTCATGAAATAAAATTAAAAAAATGATGTTCTAGAAGAACACAGGAAAATGTAGATAAGATCAAAATGACAAAGTGGCTTACAAAGCAATACAGTCAGTCTGATTCTTACTTTTTTTAAGGTATATACAAAATGGACAAGAGAAAGCATAGAAGAATGTCCATCAAGATGGAGGGATTGTGTTTTAATTTTTTTCTTTCATAGATTTTCTATAATGACTATTTCTTGCTTTTGAAGCAAAAAAAAAAAATGTGAAGCATCACAGTCATTTAGTTATTCAGTTGAAATGGTGGGAGGCGGGGGAAGGAGCAGGGGCAGTTGGGGTTCGGGGAGAGTAGGAAGGCGTCATGAAAGAGGGGCTGTTTGGGCCTTGGAATGGCACCAAATTCACTAGGAAAGCAACGGAGGACATGATGGTGGCTCTCTGCTGCTCTGCAAGCCTCTTTTGCCTAGAGGCATGGAGTCACAGCCTCCTCTTGGAATCTTTTTTGCAGTCTCTTTGCTGCCATGCCTGCATCCTTTCTCTTGGGGAGGGGTCTGGAATGTAGCAGTGGTTTCCATGGTGCTATTTCAGAGAGAATGAGTCCTTCTACTCAGGCCACACTGCCTCCGTGACACCCCCGACTTGAGGCGGGGGATGGGGTGCTGTGGAAAATGCCTGCGGTTTGCAGAAGCAACTCTGGAAACATCTGCAATCTTCCACTGCTGGAAATGACTGTGCTTCATGCAGAGGTGGGATGGCTTAGGTGTTAAAAGGGCGCCCCGCCAAGAGTACTCTGAGACCACAGAAAGAGACCCCCCAGGGGCACATGGAGTGGCCATTTCAGGGCTGGCCCTGTGATGAGAGTCAGTTGCACACTTTCCCTGTGTGCTGAGTCCCTGCAATGCATCTCAGGGGCTCTGGACCCCATACAGAACTTCAGACATCATTCACAGGGATGAGAACAAGCTGTATCTGGCAGGTTCACCGGAAAAACCCCACCTCTAACTGAACGAAAGGCATCCAATCACCCCAGCAGGAAAGCAATCTCTCAGGTCTGGAAAAAATTTCCTTTGTGTCATCCATTGGTCACCACCAGTTCCCTAATCATTTCCTTTGGAAACTGACTGTGGAATCTCCCGCAGAATTTAGGGAAGAAGACCCAAGCCTTGCCTAGTTCTTAGTGCCTTGCCATCACCTATGGAAGGGAAAATTTTAAAACTCAGCTTTCCTGGTGGCCAAAAAGCAAAGAAACTTCCTCCCTTGCTTTGATACATGAGAAACCTGATAAATCTGTCCTCTGTCCCTTAAGATAGAACTTAAGTATCTGGAAGAGCTAAGTAAAGCCTTTTGCAGCTTTAAAACCCAGGAATGTTTTTTAAGTGCTCAATGTTTCTGAGATCTCTTTGAAAGATAAACACCAAGAAAAACAGCGCCCTTATCTCCTTGTTACCATGGAGTTCAGTCTGGGCACCTGCTCCAAGCTGTACCTGTTAGCTTGTCACAGTGAAGTGAAGGTTGCTCAGCCGTGTCCAACTCTTTGCGACCTCATGGACTTTACATTCCATGGAATTCTCCAAGCCAGAATACTGGAGTGGGTAGCCTTTCCCTTCTCCAGGGTATTTTCCCAACCCAGTTCTCCTGCATTGTGGGCGGATTCTTTACCAGCTGAGCCACAAGCAAAGCCCAAGAATACTGGAGTGGGTAGCCTATCCCTTCTCCAGCGGATCTTCTGGACCCAGGAATCAAACCAGGGTCTCCTGCATTGCAGGCGGATTCTTTACCAACTGAACTATTAGGGAATCCTGCTTGTCACAGAGACAGAGGCAATTTAGATAGAGGCAATCAGCTAGCACAGCTGCCCCTGCCTCCCAGTTAGCAGGTGAACTTGGGTGAAGTATGAGAGAATGCATAGCAAATGGTGCTGCCCGGTCCTCCTCCTGTAAGACAAGCTGCCGCCCGTCTTAGGCACAAGTTCACAATGGGTGTAGCCACTAGGTAGAAGCTTTCCTTCTGCCTTTGTAATCTCATCAGTGGGTGCCTGTGACACACACACTTATTCAATAGTAAGCCTGTTTTCTTTCCTTTCCACTTACGTGGAGAGGATTCTCTGGGTTGGCAGAATGTCTAATTGTCCCCAGTATCTGTGAGCAGCAGATTTGCAAGCTGGTTCAAAGGCTGTCCATGACCTGGTACTAGTTATCCTGGCTCGTGGGCAACCCTCCGGTGCAGTGTGCTCATGCTTCAGGACACCTTCACTGAGGAATGAACAGTTTCCTCTCTCTGTTGGCTGTCCCTTAGGGCAGCCCTAAGTCCCACCTTCCTGGTGCCACAGGAATAGGACAGCGGCCCTTGCCCCAGCAGTCCCTCCCCCAAAGGCTGGCAGCTCTGGGTTGAGTTTAGTAACTAGGCTCTTCTCCCGTCTTACAGGCCTGCCACACAGTGCTTCCAGGCCTTTCTGGCCAGGGCTGTCCAAAGCTGAGATGCTGCCAGATTTATCACCAGTGCTAGGGCACCTGTGCCAAGGGAGCCCTAACATACATCAGTGAGGCACCAGCCTGCCCTCCCACTTGGAGAGGCTGGGCCAATGGGTGGCAAGGAGGTGTGCTTTGTGGTACCCTCCACTTCGGCAGGAAGATCCTGTGCCTGGCTGGGTGAGGAGACCACACCAGCGCTCAGCTGTTGACTTTGCTCTCCAAGACGTTCTTTATGTAAAGATCTCTGAGCCCAAACCTGGCTCTTTCCAGGATGTTGCTGGCGCGGTGAGTAAACGAGAATGGAGGGCAGGTGACACAGGCATCTGGAAGATTCTGGGACCCTCTTCTTCTCTCGCTGTTGTTCTCTTTCTCTCCTTTCCTCTGGGGGCATAATCCAGAGAGAAACCAGGGCTGTTTGGTTTTCCTTCGAGCCATTTTGACACAGCTTCTTGCTGCTCGCGGAGGTGCACTTGTGTTAACATCCTTAAGAAATCCTAGCCCCCTCTTTTCACCCTGTTCAGGGGCCGTAAGCCTCTAGGATAACTCATTACATGGTCTGACCCCAAGTCATTCATATGTGGCCTTGGAGGAGGCCATGGGGAGAGGTCTGTGTTTTGGTTACATGCCAAGTCATACGCAAGGATGAGGATGCATTCTTGAGGACAGATTCAGGGGAAAAAAAAAAACCTGTCACCCCCTAAGTCTGTTCTTGACCTCAGCTCCTTCTCACTTTCTCATGAAGACAGAACGTATCGATTTCTTCACTTCTCTAAAAAAAAAAAAAGGACTTCCTCTCAAGATTCTGGTGATTGCTTTGAGGATCCTTTTGGAGTGAGAAGAATTAAGGTGAAGAAACACAATTCAAGGGCACACGTTATTATACACAATAGATATATCCAGAATAATGATTGCTGTGGGGGCAATTCCTTTTCAAATGCAGGAGGTAGGCTTTACTATTAAGTCTTCTAACATGCTTGTTTGAGTAGGAACGCATCCAAGGATAATGGAATTACTGATCCATACTTTCCCATTTTGAAAGCTGAGCTGTTTACATACTAGATTTTTTTAAAGCTCTTCAGCGCTTTTAAAAAAGATAACGTGTTCTGCTGCAGCACCCTGAGCTAACCTGTCTTTACTCTGTGATGATAAAAGTATACATGCTCAAAGTATCGGTTTTTATACAGAAGATTTTTGTTTGAGTGTATTTAAGTGTATCAGCCTTTTCCTTTATGATTTGCATTTCCTTTGTGCATTTTATTTCTTGTGGCAGCCTGCATAAATGGCCACACTATTTTTGATCCAATTATTCTCCCTCTATGCAGTGTGTCTCTGCAGCCCTCCTGTTAGGAGGTGCCTCTGTCTCCATCCTTCGTCAGTCTCACTGCTTGCTCTGGCCAAGGGAATGCAGTGGAAGAGATGCTGTGGCAGTTGTGAGCGCAGAGGGCGGCTCTCTCTTGCAATTCCGCCAGCTGCATGGAAATGAGCCCCAGCTGGCCTCCTGGATATGAGGTCATATGGCCCCGAACCCGGTGGCCCCAGCCAATTGCGTTTCCAATTAACTGGCAGCTGGCCATAGTTCATGAGTGAGCCCCGAAAGAACCATAAGCACTGTCCAGATAAGGCTGGCCTAAACAGCCAACCCACAGAATCATCAACAACAAAGATGGGTGTTTTCAAGCCATTAGGTCTGGGACTGGTTGTTAGGCAGAAATCTTAAGTAAAACACGTCTTGCTGAAGAGAGTCTTTTCGGTCTTGAGATCCTAAAGGGAATTCTATAATTCTTTTCTCAAAGTTTCTCCAATTTGCTTTTCACACTAATGTACCATACTCAATCTGGAATTATTTTTCTGTATGAGGTAAAGAGCTAATATATATCTGCTCATTGCTTCCTATATTTTTGAATTCTTTAAATATTTCATAATACATATTAAAGTCATTTAAAAACACATAGTGACTATTGAAAATTTAGGGAAATAGAACAAAAATAAACTCAAAACTTCAGCAATAGTAACAAACTTAGCATAACCATTTTTAAATGTTATGAGGTGAGGTATTCTGATCTTTTTTCAGAGGGGTAGGTGAAATAACCATTCTTTTTTTCACTTTGCACTGCATCACATTTCCTATGTCATTTCAGTTCTCCATAATAATTTTTAAGATCACATACAGTTCGTCATATGGGTATACTGTAATTTATTAACCAGGCACATATTGTTAGGCACTTAGGCTGTCTCCCACTTTTCAGTATGAATGTTAGTACAATGTTGAATATTCCTGTACAAATATCTCTGATTAGTTTTTTAGGATCATATTTAGAAATGTTCCTGGGTGAAAAGGTAAGAACCATTTTAAGAGCTAATGTACAGTTAGCAAAAGATACTCTCCAGAGAGGCTATGTCAGTTTCCAGCCTCCACCATCTGTCAATGAGCAGGTCCATCCAACCACATGCTCCATTCCCATGCTTTTGCTAAGATGAATAATCCAAACTCAGCTGATTCATTTAGTCAGAACAAGATCACACTCTGATGAGAACACAAAAATTGGAAGAAGTACATAGCAAGAAGGAAAAGTCTGTGATAATGAGAATGTGTAGTTTCAGTTCCTCCTCTTAAATTTATTTGACAAAGATACTGTCCCAGTTCACTGTCGCCATCCCTGCCCCACTACACACGGCGTGAACCAAGAGTCAGAATCAGATGTTTGGGACCAGGAAGGATTCCAACTGAGCTGATACTCAGAGCAAAAGAACACACTGGGGCATCAGCCTCTGTGCTCAGGAGGGTGCACCAGAGGGTGCAGATGATTGATCCTATCAGTGTCTGTTATTAGCCACAGGCTGGGAACCCAAAAATTACCAGCCTACAGAGAAAATTTCTAGTCATGAAGATAAGAGCTCTTATAGAACTCAGCTGCAGGGCACCATCAAAGCCCAGGGACATGTGCTCCATGTAGCTTGGGATGTCAGGGACAGCCTCTCAGAAGAATGGGTGTCCACAGTGGTCGGTGAGGAGTAAGCAGGGCTTAGCCAGGCAAAGAGAGGAGCAGCCTAGGTTCTAAGTAATTACAGGATATCCACAGTGCAGGGCAAAAGGTGGAGAGCTGGTGGAAGGGAGATGGGGAGGAGAAAGGGGCCTGGTCATGGAAAGCTTCCCATAACTTGCTATGAAGTCTCATTCTTTACAAGACCCTATCTGATCTGGTCTCACCATGTTTCTGACCCCATCTCCTACTCCTCCCCCACCCCAAACACTCTGCTTCAGTCACGAGTCTCTCTGCTCCTCTTCAACCACACTTCCACCTCGACCTTTGCACCTACTCTTTATCTGCCCAGAATGCTCTCCCCCAGATCTGCATATGGCTTCTAATAACAGAAAATCTGAACAGACCTATAACTAGAAAGGAGATTTAATCAGTAATCAAAATATTATTGATAAAGAAGAGCCCTAGATCAGATGACTTAACTAGTGAGTCCTACCAAACATTTAAAGGAGAATTAGTACCTATCCTTCTTAAATTCTTATATCTATGAGGCCAGCATTATCCATTATACCAAAGCCAGATGAAGAGACAAGAAAACTGCAGACTAATATCCCTTATGAATACTGATGCAAAAACCCTCAACAAAATACTAGTAAACCAAATCAGCAGCATGTTAAAAGGATTGGAAGTCATGGATGGATATGAGAGTTGGACTATAAAGAAAGCTGAGTGCCGAAGAATTGATGCTTTTGAACTGTGGTGTTGGAGAAGACTCTTGAGAGTCCCTTGGACTGCAAGGAGATCCAACCAGTCCATTCTGAAGGAGATCAGTCCTGAGTGTTCATTGGAAGGACTGATGTTGAAGCTGAAACTCCAATACTTTGGCCACCTGATGCGAAGAACTGACTCATTTGAAAAGACCCTGATGTTGGGAAAGATTGAGGGCAGGAGGAGAAGGGGACGACAGAGGATGAGATGGTTAGATGGCATCACCAACTCAATGGACATGAGTTTGGGTAAACTCTGGGAGTTGGTGATGGACAGGGAGGCCTGGCATGCTGCAGTTCATGGGGTCGCAAAGAGTCGGACATGAATGAGCAACTGAATTGAACTGAAAAGGATTATACACCATGACCAAGTGAGATTTGTTCTTGGAATGCAATTATGGCTCAACATATGAAGCTGAATCAATATAATATGCCACATTAACAGAATGAAGGAAAACACCCACATGATCATCTCAGTTAATGGAGAAAAAGCTTTTGACAAAATTCAACACTCTTTAACATCTTTTCATGATAAAAACACTTGACAAGTTAGGAATAGAAGGCATGTGTCTTAACAAAATAAAGGCCACATATAAAAAACCCACAGCTAACATCATACTCAATGGTGAAAAAATAATGCTTTTCCTCTAAGATTAGAAATAAGAAAAAGATGTCCACTTCTGCCATTTCTACTTAACATTAGAATTGGCAGTTTTAGACAGCTAAGGAAAAAAAGTGAAAAGTGAAGTCGTGTCCGACTCTTTGCGACCCCATGGACTGTAGCCTACCAGGCTCCTCCGTCCATGGGATTTTCCAGGCAAGAGTGCTGGAGTGGACTGCCATTTCCTTCTCCAGGGGAATCTTCCTGACCCAGGGATCGAAGCCGGGTCTCCCCCATTGCAGGCAGATGCTTTACTGTCCAAGCCACCAGGGAAGCCATCAAGGGGAAACAAAAAAAAGTACATGCAAATTGGAAAGTAAGAAACAAAATTATCTCTGTTCACAGATGACATTTAAAAAATTTTTTTACTTCTTACTTTCCAATTTGGATGCACTTTTTTTAATTGGAAAGTAAGAAGTAAAATTATCTCTGTTCACAGATGACATGGGCTATTCCCTGGTAGCTCAGCTGGTAAAGAATCTGTCTGTAATGTAGGAGACCCCCAGTTTGATTCCTGGTTGGGAAGATCCACTGAAGAAGGGATAGGCTACCCACTCTAGTATTCTTGGGCTTCCCTGGTGGTTCAACTGGTAAAGAATCCACCTGCAATGCCAGAGACCTGGGTTTGATCCCTGGGTTGGGAAGATCTCTTGGAGAAGGGAACTGCTACCCACTCGAGTATCCTGGCCTGAAGAATTCCATGGATGTATAGTTCATGGGGTCACAAAAAGCTGGACACGACTGAGTGGCTTTCACTTGAATAGATGACATGATCTTATATATAGAAAATTCTCTCTCTCTCACACACACATAAACGGTTAGAACTAGTAAATGAATTTAGCAGAGTTGCAGAATATAAAATCAACACCCTCAATTAGTTGCACATCTATACAGTAACAACTGAACAACCTGAAAAGGAAATTAAGAACACAGCTACATGTATGACAGCATCAAAAAGAGTAAAACACTTCCATGGAGATGAAAAGCTTGTGAACTGAAGACTACCATTGCTAAAAGAAATTAAAGAAGACACCAATAAATGGAAGAATATCCTGTGTTCATATATTGAAAGTTAATATTGTTAAGATGTCAATACTACCCAAAGTGACCTACAAATTCAAAATCCCAATGACATTTCTTTTCAGAAATAGAAAAATCCACAATAAAATATATGTGGAATCTCAAGGAAACTTGAATAACCAAAATAATTTTGAATAAGAATGAAAAAGTCTCACACTTTCTGATTTCATAACTTACTACATACGAAGCTACAATAATCAAAACAGTATGGTAATAGAATAAAGACAAACACACAGATCAACTGAACAGAACAGAGAACCTAGAATTAAACTCTCACAAATGATTTTTAACAAGAGAGCCAAGACCCTTTGTTATGGATTGAACTGTGTCCTAACAAATGCATGTGTTGAAGTTCCAACCCTAGTTGGAACCCTAGTACTTCATAGTCAAAGTGAAGATGCTCAGTCGTGTCTGACTCTTAGCGACCCCATGGACTACAGCTCACCAGCCCCTCCGTCCATGGGATTTTCCAGGCAAGAGTACTGGAGTGGGGTGCCATTGCCTTCTCTGTTAACAGCAGCTAGGCATATTATATTTACTTTGAGCTGGTATACTTGGTGACAGCCTTAGTGCCCTTGGACACGGCGTGCTTGGCCAGCTCCCCAGGTAGCAGCAAGCGCACTGCAGTCTTCCAGGATCTCCCTGGATGTGACAGTCAAGCGCTTGTTGTAATGCGCCAGGCGCAATGCCTCGCCAGCGATGCGCTCGAAAATAAGGTAACCGTATTTGGACAGAAGGTCTTTAAAGAGGTGATTAAGTTAAAATGAGGCCTTTAGAGTGGAACCTTAATTCAATATGATTGATGCTTATAAGGAGGAAGATATATGGTGGGGGCAGGGGCAGGGGTCACAGAAGAACGATCTTGTGAAGAGATAATAAGAGGGCAGCCATCGGCAAGCCAAGAAGACAGACTTCAGAGGAAACTTGGGTTCTTGGACTTCCAGCCTCCAGAACTGTGAGGAAATAAATTTCTGTTGCTTAAGTCACCCAATCTGTGGTATTTTGTTACGACAGCCTAGAAAATTAAAACAACATTCAGTGGAGGATAGGACAGTCTTCTCAGTAAATTGTGTTTGGAAAATTAGATATCCACCTGCAGAAGAGTGAAATTGGACCTTCACTTTTTACACTACATTAAAAAAATTAACTCAAAATGGCTCACAGACTCTGAGAGGAAACATAGGGAAATGTTCATAACAATGGATTCGGCAACCATTTCCTAAATATGGCAAACTGCATTTCCTCAGAATTTAAAACTTTTGTTCATCAAAGGATATTATCAACGAAGTGAAAAAGCAACCCACAGAGTGGGAGAAAATATTTGCAACTCATATATCTGATAAGGGATTAATATCTACAATATACATAGAATTTGTAAGATTTAATGATGACAACAGCCCAATCATGGGCAAAGGATCTGAACAGACATTTCTGCAAAGAAGATATACAAATGGCCCATAAGCACATGAAAATATGCTCACTGTCACTAATCATTAGGAATTACAAATCAAACCTACACTGAGATGCCACCTCACACCCGTTAGTACAGCTGTTATCAAAATACCAGAGACTAACAAGTGTTTTAGAGGATATGAAGAAACTGGAACCCTTGTGCACTGCTAGTGGGAATGTAATTTGGTGCAGCTGCTGTGGAAAAAGTAAGGCAGTTGCTCGGAAAAGTTAAGAATAGAATTTCCAAATGACCGAACAATTCTTCTTCTGGGTATATATTCAAAAGAACTGAAAGCAGGGGCTCAGACTCAGATATTTGAACACCAATGTTCATAACAGCATTACTCACAATACAAGGTAAAAACAACCTAAATGTCTATCAACAGATGGATGGATAAAATGTGGTATATACACACAGTGGAACAGCTTTTAAAAGGAATGAAATTCTGACACATGCCACGACAAGGATGAATCTTGAAGATGCTAAGTTTAACAAGACAGAGAGAAAGGGACAAATGCTGTATGATTCTACTTGTAAAAGGCACCTAGAATTCATAGGCAACTTCAAAGACAGAAAGTTAAAGTAGTGGTCATCAGAGACTGATAATGGGGACTTTGGGGTTTATTGGTTTTTGGCTGCATGGTTTGCGGGATCTTAGTTCCCCTTCCAGAGGAACTGAAATCCCTGTGCCCCCTGCAGTGGAAGTGTAGAGTCCTAACCATTAGACCACCAGGTAAGTCCTGATAATGGAGACATTTTAATGTTTTATTTCTAATTGGTATGGTGTTTCAGCTGGGGAAGATGAAACAGTTCTGGAGATGGATGGTGATGGTGGTAGCACAAAAATGTGATTGTACTTCATGTCACTGACCTGCACACTTAAAATGGTTAAAGACAATCTTAAAAACCTGGAAGTTTGGGGCAATCTGTTACAAAACTTTGGAATTTATTTAAACTTTCTGTTTGAACTGGCTCTGGCAGGAGGGGGGAGGATACCACCCGGTTCCTGTCAGGCTACACCCAGGGTGGGCAGACTCCTTATTTCTGCCTGCAGAGGTGGGGGTCCCAGCTGCCTCCAAGACTTCCACTGGTACCCCCTGGCCAAGAAAGGGTAGGAGTGTCTCATTATTGCCTCCAAGTGGCTTCCACTGACTACAAGGTGGATGGGGCGATGGCCTTTTTACCCCTTACAATGGTGAAAGCCCTGACTCCCCAAAAACCCTCCTTTGTCAGGATGGGTGAGGGCAGCTGGTTCCTGTCAGAAGAGGTGGAAGTAAAGGCTCCCCACATGGTCCCCTCTGACTTCTAAGGAGTGGGGATCTCATTACAGCCCAGTGGAGATGAAAGCCCCCCTTCCTCCTGGGCATCCGCTGATGCCACCCCAGCAGGAAAGCTGAGGAGCACAGGGTCTGGTGGGAGCTCTCTCCCTCCTTGCCTGCCGGTGTCTCCTGTTTGCCGGCCTCTTCAGCTCCTATGTCGGCATACGTGAGGCCAAAAGAGAACCCAGGGAGCTCACCGCTATGTTGCTTCTTGGTCCTGGGGCGCCTGGTCAGTCTGCCACCTTCTCTCTGAGACAGGAGGGAAGCAGGCAGTACATGCCCTTAAAGACTGACACAGCTGGTGAGGAAAATTGGAGACAACAAAAACTGGTTCAAACTGATTAGGTCCAAGATGGTGGAAGATTTGACTTCTGGTAGACCTTGAGCCTCATTACGTGCTCATTGTCATGTATTACCTTAAGCTCAAAGACAAAGCCACAGGCACCATGACAGTGCCCAGGCCAACCATAAAAGGTCAAAAAGTGGGCCAGTTCCTGGAAAACCCCTACCTTTCCCTGAATAGATGAAATAATCCTTTCACTCTTTAACCTATGAAATTACTGAGTCCATAAACACCAACCACCTCATACTTCAGGGCCACTCTCAGTTTTGTGAGACAAACTGCATTGTACCTATGGAAGATGTGTCTCTCAATAAATCTACCTCTTACTTAGCATTTTGTCTCTCACGAATTCCTTCTGTGCTGAGACAGAAAAAGCCCGAGTTTCTTTAAGTCCTGAGAAAAGTTGTGCATTTTTGGAGGTTGGGAGGACTAGCCTTGGGCAAGGGAAATGTAGATCCTGAAAATGGAGGTAAGAATGGGTCAAGGGTACAGGTAAATGCTAACGAGGCAGAATGACTGTTCCAGTAGTTTCTGTCTCCTTCAGGAAGGAAAGGGTGGGTGGTAGGTGATGATGGAAGTGTAGGGTGATGGGCTGGTGGAGAATGAAGGCTTGGAATAGCCATGGGGAACTCTGGAAGAGTCTCCTCGTGTTCATGTGTAAACAGCAGCCATCAACAGCAACAGCAATTGGTTATGCTAACAATTACTGAGGGTATGCTATTTGCCAGGCTCCGACCCTTTCAAAACCTTATGACAGGCACACACTTTTGGGATTCCCAATTACTGATGAGGAAACCAAGCCTTACGGAGATGAAGAGACAAACATTTCCAGGCCTGAAATAGTACAGCTAAGATTTGTCCACATGGTGTCTAATTATTGATACAGCTCTCTTGGGTGCTGAGGGTCTGGCTGAAATGACTACCCATGAACTTGTGAAGTCCTCAGATGTGGGTGAATTTCTCTAGGCAGTTGGGCATAAAAACAGAGGTGGAACTGCTAAATAGTAGCAGGGCTGGGGCCTTCCAGGCTGAGGTGGCAGAGGACAGTGTGGAGAATGTATTGACAAGAGACGGACAGAGGCAGTAACCATGCACCCTGATTGGATCAATAATTAATTCAAGACAGCAAGGGAAATGGCAGGTCCAAGGTGTCAGAGGTCTTGATGGGGTTGAAGGGAGGTAGAAGTAATGGTAACAAGGGCATGAAGAGTAGGAAATAAAGGAAGCTGTGGTTAGTGAGGGAGATGTTAACGATTTCCTTGTAAAGCAGATCCTGGAGGTGACAATGTTTAGAGTGTGGGTGACTGAGGGATGGGGAGGGCAAAGGATTTGAGGTCAAGAAACTCAAGGGTGGAGAAGTTCACTTGCCCAAGATCACTCAGCTAGCCACTAAGAGAGAGGGGGTTTGTTTTTAAAAAAAATAATTCAAGGATACTTGTTAAAGCACAGTAGGCACACTTTATTTAAGAGGAGGCTGTACAAACCAGTGTAGGGCCTACTGGAATGAATTCTGCAGTAGGGCAGGGATTGGGGGCTAAACTCCAAATAGCAGAGTGAGCAAATGGAAATGTATAGCCAAGGAACAGAGAGTGAGGGAGCAGTGGATGAAGATCACTAAGTGGGAATGCCAGAGGTAAACAGGTAAACTCTGTAGGCAGGCCAGGGTGATCAGACACCACCTGGGGCTGGTGGAAGATGAGGAATCCAATCAAGTATGGAGGATGGAGGTTCCTACTAAACCAGCTTAGCAGGGTTCTAGCTAAAACTGGATTTTACAAGGAAGTGCAGAGATAGGCCTAGGAGAAGATTCAGCAGGCTGACTAAAGTTTGGTCAAGCAAAGAATCGTGGTCGGATTTAAAGTAGACTCCAAACCCAGAGAGGAGGAGCTGACAAGCAAGGGGATGAGGAACAATGGGAACAATGAGGGAGGGAGGGCCCAGGCAGATGCCATTAGTCTCCAAAGACAGGGGTCTTTACCAGGGTGGATGAAAAATATACCCATTCCATTAGGGAACAAAGGATGCTGCTGCAGCAGCCACTGCAGCCACCCCAGCTGTGCACCTGGAGGGGATTCAGGATGGAGGAAAGTCAGATACTCGCCCTAGATGGCTAAGGTGCAAATCAAAGGAATGATTTCAGTGGGTCTAGACTCTTGCCTCCTCCTGTACACAGAAAAGTGCTAAATTCATTAACTGGAGATGTCCGGTTTTTCCTTCAGTTCAGTCCAGTTCAGTCGCTCAGTCGTGTCCAACTCTGTGCGACCCCATGAATGGCAGCACGCCAGGCCTCCCTGTCCCTCACCAACTCCTGGAGTTCACCCAGACTCACGTCCATCGAGTCAGTGATGCCATCCAGCCATCTCATCCTCTGTCGTCCCCTTCTCCTCCTGCCCCCAATCCTTCCCAGCATCAGGGTCTTTTCCAATGAGTCAACTCTTCACATGAGGTGGCCAAAGTACTGGAGTTTCAGCTTTAGCATCATTCCTTCCAAAGAAATCCCAGGGCTGATCTCCTTCAGAGTGGACTGGTTGGATCTCCTTGCAGTCCAAGGTCTCAAGAGTCTTCTCCAACACCACAGTTCAAAAGCATCAACTCTTCGGCGCTCAGCCTTCTTCACAGTCCAGCTCTCACATCCATACATGACCACAGGAAAAACCATAGCCTTGACTAGATGAACCTTTGTTGGCAGAGTAATGTCTCTGCTTTTGAATATGCTATCTAGGTTGGTCATAACTTTCCTTCCAAGGAGTAAGCGTCTTTTAATTTCATGGCTGCAGTCACCATCTGCAGTGATTTTGGAGCCCAAAAACATAAAGTCTGACACTGTTTCCCCTGTTTCCCCATCTATTTCATGAAGTGATGGGACCAGATGTCATGATCTTAGTTTTCTGAATGTTGAGCTTTAAGCCAACTTTTTCACTCTCCACTTTCACTTTCCTCAAGAGGCTTTTTAGTTCCTCTTCACTTTCTTTTGATGTTCTGACTACCTGGTTTTTGTTGCAAAACTCCTATATATCCTGGGCTCCCCCTTACTTCTTTGGAATCGTCCCTCAGAGCTATCTGTCTTCCAGGCTTAAGTCCACAGAAATTCCCTGAATAAAACAGAATTCTCAAATTTTAGGTTTTGCCTTTCTTTTCAGTGGACACAAGTGTTGGTTAGAGCAAAATCAGGGTGAAAGAAGGATACTGCTACTGATGCTCACATCTGCAGGGTTCACTCCCAGACTGTGTGCTGTGCTTGGTACTGGGGAACACGGAAATACAGGGAGCAGGTGCTGCCCACAGGAAACTCACAGAGCACATGTTCAAAACAGAAGGATAACCGCTAACTGCTGTTTGGGACAGGCAGCGAGTGACTGTCTTGGGCTGCAGGGAGGGCTGGGGTGGCAAGATCAGCATCAGGAGCACCTGCAACAAGGAAGTGATGCTCAGGCTGCCTCCAGGGGAGGCAAGAGAGAGACCAGCCCCAGGCTCAGCAGCTGGAGCTTGCCCCCTGTGGACAGATACTCCAAAATATAGGAACCAGACAGAAGCTGAGATTTGCCCAAGTAAGAGATAAACAGACCATGTATTCCACATTCTCAAAGTCAAGATCTTACCATCTACACATGCACAGAAATGCTCCTTGAAGGTCAAAAGGGAGGGGTGTCACCCCATAGGCCTCTTTGGTAGAATCAATCTTGGCTAAGGGGTGTGTATGTGTGCCCACATGGAAGGAACCTGAGATAAACCAAATACGGACTCAAAGCCAGGCAGAACAAGATGACTGGCCAAAGGAAACCCAGAAGAAATGCCGCATATGAGTGATTCACCCTACCACGAGGGTGTGGCTCCCTCTCTGAGCCCACCGGTGTGCCTATCCACACGGACTCCTTTTCTTCTGAATAAACACTTCACTCGTTCCACTACTTCCCATCTCTATGTGGACATTCATTCCTACCCTGCTGATGGGCCAGGGCGCCGTCGGTGGCTGCTGCCCCTGGTGGTTCAGTGGCCACTCACTTCTGTGGCCGGACTTCACTCTCTGGCCAGGGAATCTCAACCCCTGCTTCAAGACTCTGCAGGCTGAGGCCACCCAAGATCACAGGGACCTTTACCTGGTGGGAACCATGGGTCAGCATCAACAGTGAGATTGAAGGACAGTGCAGAGAAAGGGCCTGGGGGTTCAGGGGCCTCCGAGGGCCTGGCCTGGGGTGCATACTAGGGCTGATGAGGCCAGGCAGGGGCCTCACAAACTATCTTAGATCCTGTCTGAACCTTGGCCTGAATGGCCTCGGTGGAGGAGAGTGGTTGAGAACAATTTACATTTTTTTTAAAATGTGAAAAAGCAGATGACCAAAAAAAAAGAGCCCAATGACTTCAACTATATAAAATACAGTAGTAGACTGTACATGTAAGAATAAGCAGGTTCTTAAAGCAGGATTCCGTTCTCTTTCTGCTTCAGTAAATTTCCTTTGTTATGACCAGCACACTGTTTTTACAACAGAACATGGTTAAAACAAAAAGGAACAAGCATGGAGTTATCAGAATCACTTTTTCCAGACTGGAGAGAAGTCACAAGAAACAATAGAGATGCTTACCCCACCAATCTGTCTCTTCTCTGCCCCGAGGCAAGGCTGCTCAGTGAGGCTTCCTAATCTACAGAAGAAATGCAGTTCCAAGAAGGACTAGGGGGCAAAGAGGGGAAGCGGCAGGCCCGACTGTGAAGAGGTAAAGGGTTCCACACTCCTAATTCTTGCACAGAAATGCACCTGCCTGAAGAGGAGACATGGGCTAAGAAAGGCTGAGGGCTCTTCCAGATGAAGGGCAGCTGGGGAGACTTGGCAACTTGACACAAAGCAAGAACCCAGACTGGATCTGAATTACAGGGAGACATAGCTCACCGGGCAGCTGGCAACACTTGAATATGGACTGTGGACTGGAAAACAGCACTGGATGAATGTTACATTTCCTGACTTTGATCACTGATCCGTGGCTACATAGGAGAATGTCCCTGTTCCTAGAAAATACGCACTGAAGTACTTAGGAGGTCTTCAGGAACATGGTGTCTGCAACTTAGTCTCAAAATTTTTTTTTTTTACCCGGAAAAACAACATATGTATTAAATACAGAGGAAGAGGGGAACAATAATACAAAAGGTGGCAAATACTAACAACTGGCAAATATGGATAAAATGTTCTCTGAACTTGGGTCCTTTGATCCATTTTTGAAATGTCTGTGTATAATTTTGAAATTATATCAAATTAAAACTTACAAAGAAGCAAAGGCAGGGGTCAGGGTTGGATTCTGCTTAGGGCTGGAATCTAAACTCAGGGTGAGAATAAACTCAACTTTGTGAAGGGAGCAACTGAACCAAAGTTGGGTTTTTTGCTTTCTTTAGAATCATTCTTTGCAAAAGACTGACTTAAATGTGTTCTTCAAGTATTATTAATAATAATTATCGACCTTTGAGCTTCCCTTGTAGCTCAGTTGGTAAAGAATCTGCCTGCAATGCAGGAGACCCAGGTTTGATTCCTGGGTTGGGAAGATCCCTTGGAGAAGGAAATGGCAACCCACTCCAGTATTCTTGCCTGGGGAGTTCTGTGGACAGAGGAGCCTGGTAGGCTGCTGTCCATGGGGTCGCATAGAGTCAGGCACGACTGCAGCAATTTAGCATGCATGCATGCAATGGAGAAGGAAATGGCACCCCACTCCAGTATTCTTGCCTGGAGAATCCCAGGGATGGAGGAGCCTGGTGGACTGCCGTCTATGGGGTCACACAGAGTCGGACATGAGTGAAGCAACTCAGCAGCAGCAGCAGCATTTGCTTTATAACTGCAAGTCTGTACCTCTTAATCCCTTCCACCTATTTTGCCCAAGTTCTGCTAAGATTCTCACAGGGTTTACAGAGTAAACTCTCTATATCATTAATTTTTGACCAGAGGCTTCTGGACTGAAGGTCACCTGGGAGCAGTATTTCCTGAATGTCCCGTTTAGTTGATTAAACTTAATGGCAACAAGGAGAACAGAATTGCTTTGTGAAGAGAGTGCAACATCCATGTGCTTTGTGCAGCGTGATGAAAGCTGCCCCTCCTGGGTCTCCTTGTGACCTGGAGCTTTAGGGAGGGAAAAATCATTTCACACGAGGAGCCAAAAGCCTTGGGAGGGAAAGGACTGCACACATTAAAAGCTGAGTGAACCTGGCTGAGGGGTCAATGGTGACCGGAAAGGATGAGGGCTCTATGGGCAAAGGTAAACGTGCTGGGGGGAAAGGGGTCTGAGCTTGATTCCAGGGCCCAAGGCTTTGAGGTGTGTGTGTGTGTGTGTGTGCGTGCATGTGTGCGTGCATGCGTAGCAGTGATTCTGGAATAGCTGGCAGCTTAGACTAGCAGCCCTGGACAGGCATGGTGTCACACCTTGTGAACGATGGCTGAGCACGTGTGAGCTGAAGGAGAGACAGTGTTGGGGGCCAGTGTGTGACACATGTAAGGGGTCCGGATGGAGCCAGAGCAGTGAGGACATCACTTCCTGAACAGGCAAGTGTCCTTGAGGCTGAGCCCGTTCGGGCTTCGACAGTGACGGGTGTGCTAACACAGTTTGCACCATAGCCCCATTCAAGTTCTCTCCCGGCCTGTGTTTGGAAGAAGGACTAAGGCTCTTTAAGTCCCCAAGGTTATTCCACAATTTGAGAAGGGTGGGGCCTCAGAGAAGAAAGCTATATCTTCCTGAACTATTAACTGGTGAAGAAAAGTGTTTCTACCTGGGGGGTGGGTAATCTCCAAAGAGGTCATGTCATTTCTGTCTTTGGAACTTGGTGGGTGGGTGGACTGCATTTCCTTCCTCTCGTACTGAGGCTGGCCTGTGACTACTTTGACCTAATGTTCTGGAACTCTCCTGGCTCAGGTCTTCAGGCCTGGCAGCTCCTGCTTTCTTCCTCTTGCACGTTCACTCTCGGTTGCTGCTTGCTGCCTCTTGAAATCCAGTGTCCTGCAGTGAGATGCCCAGTGCAGTCACACAGAGGGGCCTCATGGAAAACTGAACTCTGATAAACGGCCAGCACCAGCTTGCCCGCTGGGTGATGGAGAGACCAATTTGGAACTTCTAGCCATCCCAGCACCCTGGTCAATGCCACACGAAGCAGAAGAACCGCTCGGTCACTCGCAGAACCCTAACAGAGAGTAAACAATTTTGTTATTGTTAAGCCATGAAATTTTAGGTTTTTCTTTTAATGCAGCAAATGACAGCACATAATCTAAGCTGGTCAAGTGAATGAGGCAGGAAATGTACAGAAGCCTAATCAATGAGGTCACGTCCCCAGTAAGAAAAGTGACCTGCTCAGGTCACAAAGCTGGCAGTTGAAACAAGGCTGAGGGCCAGGTCTTCTGAAATCTTCTCCTTTCTGTGCAGGAAGACACATTACTGTGACAATTAGAAACCTGAGCCCTTATTGACGGACTCCCCTGTGCCCTGTGCTTGCTCCGTGGGGCTCTCCCTCTGAGACCCCACTGAGGCTCTATGCCCTCTGTTGTCAAGACTGTGGTCAATACCCCACCTCCCCGATGAGGAAACAACACTGAGAGGAGGTGAAGCATTGTCCACAGTCACAAGGCTATGAAAACTGAGCTGGAATTTGAACTCAAGCTTAACTCAATGGGCCCCAGTGCCTTCCCCTTCGTCACGGGATGAGTTCAGAATTCTGGTTGTAGTTGTACCTGTGGATAAGTTCAGTTCAGTTCAGTCGCTCAGTCGTGTCCGACTCTTTGTGACCCCATGAATCGCAGCATGCCAGGCCTCCCTGTCCATCACCAACTCCTGGAGTTCACCCAGACTCACGTCCGTTGAGTCAGTGATGCCATCCAGCCATCTCATCCTCTGTCGTCCCCTTCTCCTCCTGCCCCCAATCCCTCCCAGCATCAGGGTCTTTTCCAATGAGTCAGCTCTTCACATGAGGTGGCCAAAGTACTGGAGTTTTCAGCTTTAGCATCATTCCTTCCAAAGAAATCCCAGGGCTGATCTCCTTCAGAATGGACTGGTTGGATCTCCTTGCAGTCCAAGGGACTCTCAAGAGTCTTCTCCAACACCACAGTTCAAAAGCATCAACTCTTCGGCGCTCAGACTTCTTCACAGTCCAGCTCTCACATCCATACATGACCACAGGAAAAACCATAGCCTTGACTAGACGGACCTTTGTTGGCAAAGTAATGTCTCTTAGGCTTATCCAAAGCCTAACATTCCTGGACGTGGCATTTACACATTATGTGACCTTCGCTCCTTTTACTTGTGAAAATGAAGCGCGCCTCCCTTGGCCCTTCCCTGCTCGGCACGCTGTCACTGCTGTGCAGTTCGTGTGAGTGGAATTCAATGTGACTGCTCATTAAAGCGATGAGATACTCTGCAGATGCTAAATCGTAATTCATGTTGAAATGTATTGGTTTTAAACCAAAGTTTTATGAAAGAGCTCCTTCTGCTTTTCTTTTCTTCTGTTTTTTAAATTGTAACTAGAACTCTTCCTGTGCCACTGGAAGTCCTGGCTGGAGTGTGTGGACTGACGCGCTTGCATCTGCCTAGTCCTGTGACTGGGGCCATCAGTTGACACCTACAGGGTCCCTGAGAGCAGGGAGGGGAAGATGGTCATGCCTCTGTGACTCACAGGCTCCTGAGCTACTCAGCAACACTGTCAAGTTTCCCTATTCTGTGCCGTGTGTAGCTCAGACCCTCTCACTCTAGAATTCTGTTACCTTCCCCCAACCCCCACAATTGGCAGGTGACCCACCACTTTTTCAGCAAGAAAACAGAAGCCAATAGGACAAAGCACAAACTTCCTGCTAGAAAATCTCCCTCTCCACCTGCACTTTCACGTCCCTGGGCCCTGTTCCCAAGGGACGCTTGGCCAAGGCAAATCCTGACTCCCTCCGCAGACATGACTCCATCAGCTTTGCCCCCACCTTCCATCTCTCCCTCTCTGTAGCTCAAGCCTTTCCCATTTGATCAAGTCTTGATAAAGTCCTGCCAGTGGCTGCCCAGTCTCTCCCTCCCTCCATAGCTGACCTGGAAGCCAGCTGCTCCTCAACCACTCAAATCTGGCATCTGCACTCCCCACTCCCCACTCCCCTAAAGCTCATCACCTCGCTGTCACTTGTTAAATCTACTGGGGGTTCTAAAGGCTTCCCCCTGCCAGGCTGCTCAGCTGCACCAGAGAACTTGACCACACTTATTTCTTGAAAAGCTCTATTTCCTGACCTGGAAAACATCCCTATCTTAGCTTCTCTCCTACCTCTCTGTTCCTTTCAGCCTTTTCTTTGCTTGTCTCTTAAAGGTTGTCCTTACCTTGGTTTCTTGCCCTTTCCTCTTGTCACACATTCTCAGGACCCTAAGACCTGGCGGGGAGCCAAGGAGAAACTGTACACGAGTGAGTCGGGCTAGGCAGGAGCAGGGCCTGGGGAGTGAAGCAACCAGGCGCCTTGCACCCGTGGAAAGGTGACAGCAGCAACTCAGCTCCAGCAGACACCTGCCAGGAGCAGGGTCGGCAAAAAACATTTTTTTAAGGGCCAGAGAGCAAATACTGTAGACTCTGTGGGCCAAGATCTTTGCCATACATTCTTCAGTCCTGAATATTCATTGGAAGGACTGATGTTGAAGCTGAAACTCCAATACTTTGGCCACCTGATACAAAGAACTGACTCCTTGGAAAAGACCCTGATGCTGGGAAAGATCAAAGGCAGGAGGAGAAGGGGACGATAGAGGATGAGATGGTTGGATGGCATCACCGACTGGATGGACACGAGTTTGAGCAAGGTCCGGGAGTTGGTGATGGACAGGGAAGCCTGGCGTGGTTCAGTCCATGGGGTCACAAAGAGTTGGACACGACTGAGCACCTGAACTGAACTGAACAACCTTCTAAAAATGTAAAACGAAGAAATCTTATGTCTAGGGTCACACAGGCCCAGGGCTGGGTGTGGCGCTAGTTCAGACTAGTTTGCTGAGCTGTGCACAAGAGTGAATACAAACCCACAGTGGCCAGAGTTCCCAGTGTCAGGTTTCGCAGAGAAGCCAGAAAGCTGGATTTTTGTTTGAAATCTTTTAGTTATTAAATGCCTGCATTTAGGCGATCTCTGGCAGCACTGCCTCCAGGTACCCACTGAGCGTCTTGTAGCCACATGTGGTAACCCTAGAACTCAATTCATCAGCAGGCTCCCTGCCCAGGTTGGGCTCACAATCTCAGCAAGTGACAATGCCCTTGAGTGAACTGCTCAAGACAGACACCTGGGGGCCTGCCCTCGCACTCTGCCCATTTGGCTCTGTCCTCAGTGCCCCTCCCCGGTGCCGGGTCCCCACCATTTCATCCCTTGAGGACAACCTCCTCCTGATAAGAGAGCCCCCGTCTTATCCTTTTCCATACTTTCTGCAGCCAGGATGATGGTTCTAAGATGCAAACCTGGGTGCGTCACTCTCAGGTTGAACACTCATTCGCTAAGCTTCGGTTGACTTACAAGGCTTCTGGGGGTCTGGGCCCTCCTCGTCCGCCCCGCCCCATCCTGCGCCTGTCTCTGTGGGCTACTCTCAGTTCCTGAATCGAGGAAAGCCCCCTCTCACTTCCAGGTCTTTGCATCAGCTGCCCTGGCATAGCCTTCACTCCACCCCACACACAAGCTGACAAATTCTTCCTTGAACCTCATCTTAGAGTTATAAACCTTCCCAGATGTCCCCATCTCCTGCCAGCTGGTGTTCTACCTTTCTTTCACCTAACAGCTGTACTGAGACATAAATCACATGCCGCATAATTCCCCATTAAAAAAAAGGCAGATGCCTGGAGGGGTAGACGTGGGCAAGGGAGTATAAGACCTTCCACCGGGGCATGGGGAGAAAACAGAACTGCTCTTTATATTTATTTTTATATCATACTTTGGTCTCCTTTTGGTGTTATTCTAACCTAATATACCAGCGTAGTAGAGCGCAGACATGACAACGAATAAAGACTCGTGTGTTGGAGGTACCCGCTCGGCGCTGTGACTGTCAGCAGCCTGCAGTCAGGAGTGCAGAGACCCCTGCTTCCTGTTCCATCCCGCTGCCTCCCCTTTGGAGGAGAAAACACCCCACCTGTGTGCGACAGGGGCGGCTCTGCCTAAGGGTCTGAGCTTGTCTCCAAGCTGCCCACCCTTCCTCCCTCCACTGCTTTGGGTTTGGCCCATATCACCTGTTTCCCCTTCTCCCTCAGCTGATCTGTCTGCAAAGGGGCCTTGGAGTTGCAGAGGCTCCCCCACCCTCTCCCTGCACGGAACTGAAAAAGCACAGCTGCATTTCCAAGTAACATCACGCGTCGAAATAGAGAAACCGAGCAGACAGACAGCAAAATCAACACTGTGGAAGTCGTGACGAGACACCTCCGAGAATCTTGCGTTCGCTGTTCCTTGTCCTCGTCCAAACGCACTAGGGCTGCTCTCCTAGGCCTCCTTCCTTTTGTCTTTCTCACCGAGTCTCACAGAAGCCTCAGCTTTTTGCCCTTTGCACACCCACGTACACACATGTGAGCACATGCCAGAATTCACATCTCCCTCTGCCCTGTACCCACCATTCCGATGCCACTGTGCCCAGTGAACTTACTTTGTGCTACTTCGATCTCTACAGCATTGATCTCTGGCTTCCTCAAGGGAGAGGAAGTGAATACAGCTCAACAATGCCTGTCAAATTTTTAGTTCTCTTATAGTGATTATTTTATAATACTTTGCAGATTCATGTTCCACGTGGCATTTCCTGTTTGCCAATTTTGAGGGTGAGAATACAAATTAGGAAATCAATGCAAAGATAAAGAGTAAAATGGATCTTGACACATTGGGTCACTGAACTCAAACCAACAAGAAGAGATTTAAGAGGAAAGAAAGAAAATTCATGCTCTGATACTTAAAACACTTGTCAGGCACAAGAACCAGGTGGTAAGATCAGAGATAGATGGCACTTCAGGGAAAAAAGTCATCTTGTGATCAGGCCATGAGTGACAAGGTCTTAACTTACAACTAGGTCAATAAGAAGCAATTGGATAACATTTGCTAGAAAACTCACAGCAAAGATCTGATTATCTCTGGGCTTAGGTAACAAATGGACTCTGCTCCCCATCTCCCACCCCAGTCAACACCTGGGGGAACACAAAGGCTACTCTGGATAAATCACCTCTGGGTTAAGTTAAGAACCAGCGTGGGAAAGCATCCAACAACTAACATAGGAGAACCCAGCAGTCGCTTCACACCAGGTAGCTCCTCTAGATGTGAGTGGTTAGAGATAAGGCCTTAGTGTTGATCCTGGTCTTTTTCCAGATGCTCTTCTGTTCTCAACATCTGTGGTCCAGCTCTTGATCTCAGGCTGGTCAAATACTGGCTGACTCTGACAAAGGGCACCCTCTCTTTCTGAATGCATGGAAGAAAACAAGTTCTCAGTCAGTGGAAAAACGCAAAAGGGGTGGAAGACCTTCTGCTGGCTTATTGCAGAGAGTATTACACATTGGAAATGACCTTCCAAGGAATCTTTCAACCTCCAAAAGGGTCAAACATGGAACTGAAAGTCATGAGTGTGAATTCTCATCCTAGTTTTGAAACATTTATCTCAATAGTTGTCAATAAATTTTTAAATGTTAAAAATAATCTATGCCGTGAGGACATCTAGGGATCAAGTGTCTGGGTGGGAAAAGAAGTGTACAGGATAAACTGCTAATTGACTGTATGACCAGTTCTAAGAAGGATGGGAGCTGTGTGGGTATGGGTGTGAATTGGTATCTCATTGTGGATTTAATTTGCAATTTGCATTTACTTAATGACTAAAGAGTTAAAAAGTTGGCTTAAAGCTCAACATTCAGAAAACTAAGATCATGGCATCTGGTCCCATCACTTCATGGGAAATAGATGGGGAAACAATGGAAACAGTGACAGACTTTATTTTTTTGGGGGCTCCAAAATCACTGCAGATGGTGACTGCAGCCATGAAATTAAAAGACACTTACTCCTTGGAAGGAAAGTAATGACCAACCTAGATAGCATATTCAAAAGCAGAGACATTACTTTGCCAACAAAGGTTCAAAGGTTCAAAGGTCTAGTCAAGGCTATGGTTTGTCCAGTGGTCATGTATGGATGTGAGAGTTGGACTGTGAAGACAGCTGAGCGCCGAAGAATTGATGCTTTTGAACTGTGGTGTTGGAGAAGACTCTTGAGAGTCCCTTGGACTGCAAGGAGATCCAACCAGTCCATTCTAAAAGAGATCGGTCCTGGGATTTCTTTGGAAGGAATGACGCTAAAGCTGAAACTCCAGTACTTTGGCCACCTCATGCAAAGAGTTGACTCATTGGAAAAGACTCTGATGCTGGGAGGGATTGGGGGCAGGAGGAGAAGGGGACGACAGAGGATGAGATGGCTGGATGGCATCACCGACTCCATAGACGTGAGTTTGAGTGAACTCCAGGAGTTGGTGATAGACAGGGAGGCCTGGTGTGCTGCAATTCATGGGGTCGCAAAGAGTTGGACACGACTGAGCGACTGAGCTGAACTGAACTGAACTGACTCAAGATGTTGAGCATCTTTTCATACTTTATTAGCCATTCATAAATGTTCTTGGTGGAATATCGGTTCACATCTTTTGCCTATTGTTTGCTTGGGTCCATTGTTTTTTTTTTTTTTTTTTTCACTTAATATAGTAGACATTTTCTTTTTTTTTTAAATTTTATTTTATTTTTAAACTTTACAATATTGTATTCGTTTTGCCAAATATGGAAATGAATCTGCCACAGGTATACCCGCGTTCCCCATCCTGAACCCTCCTCCCTCCTCCCTCCCCTACCCTCCCTCTGGGTCGTTCCAGTGCACCAGCCCCAAGCATCCAGTATCGTGCATCGAACCTGGACTGGCGACTCGTTTCATACATGATATTGAAAGGTTGTTGTTGAATCACGCGAATACACCGGGATTCTTGGCCCCCGGAGGAGAAGAATTCAATCCGGAGCCAGAGACGAGGCTTGATCGCTCAGAGCTTTTGTGTAATAAAGTTTTTATTAAAGTATAAAGGAGATAGAGAAAGCTTCTGACATAGGCATCAGAAGGGGGCAGAAAGAGTACCCCCCTGCTAGTCTTTAGCTGGATGTTATATAGTCACTAGCAGTCTGTTAATGAAAGAAAGGAATATCTTAAAATTCAGAATGGCACCAGGCCCCTCACCCATAAGATGCATTTTGGGATAAATGGTTTATCCTGGGCCATAAAATGATTAACTTGAATCTTGAAGAAGGGCAGACCACCATACAAATAGTTTCATTTACATAGATTAGGGGAACAATATCCATGCTGGTTTGTCAAGTAGGTTCTGGGCCAAGAGGCGGAACCGACTTGGAGACAGAGTTTGGGGTAAAGGCATAGTACATTAGCATAGCTTAAGACAAACATTTCCATAAGAAAAAGGCATTGGTTATCTCTAGACTCGAGAATAGCTAACTTCAGGCGAAACCGGGTGTCATTAGGACAACACAATATTTTAAGAGAAACCTCCCTTTAAATTTGTATAGAGAAGGAAAAAATATTGCTAGTTTGTTTCCTCCTGCCGCTTAAGAGAGATAAAAATGTCTGACACTTGCAGGCTATTTCCTCTATTTGGAGACCCCTGGCCTTCCTGCCTGTTACCCTCTCAATATTACACGTTTCAATGCTATTCTCCCAATCTCCCCACCCTCTCCCTCTCCCACAGAGTCCATAAGACTGATCTGTACATCGGTGTCTCTTTTGCTGTTTCCATTGTTTTCTTATTATTGAGTTGTATGAGCTCTGTGTAAATTCTGGTTACACGCTGCATCCGACCTGTGTTTTGCAAACATTTCCTCCTAGTCTGTCAGTCTATTTCCTGTCGTACAGTGTTCTTTTGTTCTTGTTTTTTGGCTGTGCCATGCGGTACACAAAATCCTAGTTCTCAAACCAGGGATCGAATCCATGCTTCCGCAGTGGAAGCTTGGAGCCCCAACCACTGAAACGCTAGGGAAATCCATCTTTACGTGTTCTTAATGTTGTCTTTTGAAGTGCGAAAGTTCTGAGTTTTAAAGAGGTCCATTTTATCCATTTTTTTTCCCATTTATGAACTATGTTTTTGGTATTGTACATAGGAAATCTTTTGCCTAGATCAAAGTCTAAAGATTTTTTGTGTTTTCTTCTAAAAGTTTACTTATTTTCTCTCTTACATTTAAGTGTATGACTTAGATTTTGCATACAGTGTGAGGTGAGGGTCTAAATTCATATTTTTGCAAACACAATTGTCTTATTATGAAATAGTTTTCTATAACATTAATGTTGACAGGAACTTATTCCATTTCATGAACATATTTTAAATAGCAAGATCCTGATAAATGCTTAACAACTGTCTCTAAAAAGAAACAAAAACAAACAAACCAAAAAAAAAAAAAAAACCCAAGAGCCCTAATAAGTAGCACTTACGAATTCCCCGGGTGTATATAATCCAAACATTTCCAATTTCAGGTTACCAATGTTACATAGTATCATGGAGTGGGGACAGATCTCACAACTGGCTCTCATGAACTGCTACAAGTTGGCTGCAGCACATTACTGAATCTATTTAATCAATACCAGGGCCATCGGAGGAGTTTTGTTTGCTTCCTGTGTTTTTCAGTATGTAAAAGATGTCCCTCAAAGCAGGAAGCAGCAGTCTGTTTTCTTCCCTGCTATAAAAGAATGCTGGCCCTCCAGAGAGTGTTACTTCTGTCTCACAATGAGCACAACTATGGCAGCAACCTCCCTGTGGCCGTATTTAATAATGCCCATCATATTCACCTTCAGGACAAGTCCCCACCTTACTTCCTGAAAAAGATAAAGAAAACTCAGTTTTGACCAAACGGAAGTACAAAGCTGCTTGAACTTCTGCAATTTTGCAAAGACACACATTCAACATTTAAATTATGGGGTTGACTTCTCTTTTCCTCCCTCTTAGGAACCAAGTATCCAATTAAGCAAATGCGGTAGAGTCAAATATTGGTCTTCACAGGCACTGAGGTGATGTCAATTGTGAATGGCCACAATGTGTCAGCTTCCTGAAGGCATCTGGGCTTCTGAGTAATGTGAGGAAATAACTGGGGTGTGACACTATTTCAAAGAAAATGCACGCAATCTTCCTTTTGAGGAAAACCTTTTTTTTTTTTTTAATAGAAAATTATTTAATTAGTATACATGTGTTCCCCATCCTGAACCCTCCTCCCTCCTCCCTCCCCACACCATCCCTCTGGGTCGTCCCAGTGCACCAGCCCCAAGCATCCAGCATCGTGCATTGAACCTGGACTGGCATCTTGTTTCATACATGACGTTTCACATGTTTCAATGCCATTCTCTCAAATCTTCCCACCCTCTCCCTCTCCCACAGAGTCCATAAGACTGTTCTATACATCAGTATCTCTTTTGCTGTCTCGTATACAGGGTTATCGTTACCATCTTTCTAAATTCCTTATATATGCATTAGTATACTGTGTTGGTATTTTTCCTTCTGGCTTACTTCACTCTGTATAATAGGCTCCAGTTTCATCCACCTCATTAGAACTGATTCAAATGTATTCTTTTTAATGGCTGAGTAATACTCCATTGTGTATATGTACCACAGCTTTCTTATCCATTCATCTGCTGATGGACATCTAGGTTGCTTCCATGTCCTGGCTATTATAAACAGTGCTGCGATGAACATTGGGGTACACGTGTCTCTTTCCCTTCTGGTTTCCTCAGTGTGTATGCCCAGCAGTGGGATTGCTGGATCATAAGGCTGGATCAAAAAAGAAAACCTTTTAAGAAGTGAAAATAAAATGAGGGGGTCCCTGGGGTAGATACTCTTCATATAGTAGTTACTAAATCCCTGTTTGGAGCTCTGTGCAATTATGCAGCTCTATGCACATTGTTCGGAGAAGGCAATGGCACCCCACTCCAGTACTCTTGCCTGGAAAATCCCATGGACGGAGGAGCCTGGTAGGCTGCAGTCCATGGGGTCGAGAACAGTCGGACACGACTGAGCGACTTCACTTTCACTTTTCCCTTTCATGCATTGGAGAAGGAAATGGCAACCCACTCCAGTGTTCTTGCCTGGAGAACCCCAGGGACAGGGGAGCCTGGTGGGCTGCCGTCTATGGGGTCACACAGAGTCGGACACGACTGAAGCGACTTAGCAGCAAGCAAGCAATGCACACTGTTACAAAGTAGGAAGGGGCAGAGACCTGGGAGGCTGGGGAGGGTGAGAGACGAGAGGGACAGGGGACACTGGGGACTAAGAGTGTGGTACCAAGAAGGTTCCGAGCAATTACCACTACCCCACAGAGCTTCAGCCCAAGTCTTTATAACTTATAACTATTATAAGCTACTCTTTTTGCTTAATATGAAAAGCAAGGCTCAGGGACATGGTGAAGCCCTTATCTGGCATCTTCCGGTATTTATATACCTGTGTTTTAAAACTGTGCTCACTGTGTGCACGGGGCCCCTTCTGAACAGAAAACTCAAACTCAGCATTTTCTCATGGCTCCCGCTCCAGCCTCCATGCCCGCCCAGCACTACCTCCTGCTCAGGAATGCTGATGCTGGATGTTCTCGGAAGAGGCATCACTCCTTTTCTTTCCTCTGTCTCTTTCCCTGCTCTTCTCTCTGCTCTTCCCTCTCTCTTTTCCTTCATCAATTCTTTTCACAAAGAATAGTTATTCTTATGGTGTGCTCATTTGAAGTGCTGGAGAGCGCTGAAAGAAGGTACAGAACAAAATAAACCCCCAAGGTGGTGCTTTGTATGGCATCCTCAGAGTCACGCCGAAAGGCCATGCCCAGAATCCCCTGCAGGGTCCAGGTGAGCGCCTGCAGGAGACGACTGCTGTGTGAGTTTCAAGAGTGAAGCAACAGGCACAGTGCTGTGCTCTGAAGGTGATAGCAGGGGCCGGTGTGCTGGCTTACAGGCTCCGCTGATGGTGTAGGGGAGTGTCTGCACCCAGAGTCCACTGCTCCTGCGTCCTGGGGCACCGAGGCATCACCAGGCTGAAAGTGCAGGTTGCCCTGCAGGTCCCAGTGTGTCCTATGGGGTCTGGTGGTGCCCTCTGGAGCCCTCCTCTGCAGTGATGACTCAACCCTGGATGCGGAGGCAACAGCCTGCACAGACTCACCGACTAGCTCCCACAGCGGTATACACTCCAGTTCCCAAACAAACCCGTACCTCCAAAGGTTCCCAAGCTCTCTCAGTTCATCATGCCCTTATTATCTTCATACTTTTTGTTCTCAGTGTCCTGGACCTAAATACCCAACAATTCCACTTCTTATGTGGTTAGATCCAAACAACTGAAGCATGCTTGAAAAGACAATCCATATAAATCGAAAAAAATAATATTTGATTTTTTGGGGGGGGCACCCTGCACAGCTTGTAGGATCTTAGTTCCCTGACCAGGAATTGAACCCAGGCCCTCGGCAGTGACAGCACAAAGTTCTAACCACTGGACCACCAGGGAGTGCCCTGATTTTATTTTTAAACAGTCAGTACAAGTGGGATATGTGCAGCTGCTGGGCATGGCCCAGCTTCTCAAACCTTGGAATCCCACTGGGCACTGCCATCCTCATTTCCTCTTTCTCACTGCTTATCTCAAACCACTGGAAACCCTGCTCTGCAAAAGACATGACAACTTCGAAAGGCATGTAGTACAATCTCATATTGGAATTGTCAACTACCTCACACTAGTAGTTCCTGTGGTGTCCAAGAAATGTCAGGGATCAATTTACAGCCCTTGAAAACTGAAAGAGTTCCACGGCACTCTCGTGAATGCACTGAGACCCCTGGGGGTGGGGGAGGGACAGCGAAAGGACAGAAGATCCAACTTAAAGGGAATCTCACTAGATAGATCTGGGACAATCTGTGCATCAAAAGAAACACAATATTAGGTGGTATGCCACTGGAGAAAAAAGGGAATCCAGGAGGTAGCAATAATATATGTAAATACACACATGAGTGGGATAGAAAAGATTTAGAGTGTCAGCTAATAATAATCACTTATGGATTAACATGTACAAAATACAGTGGGGAAATTTGGTAAACACCTTATAAAACAACGGATGAAGTTTAACATCTTTAGTCGTGAGGCGAGTTGGCAGCATATGCCTTCTGATATTGAGAAGAACACAGCATCACTGCTGTGATTGTCCTGATTTTTTGAATATGTGAATCTAATAAACGGGAGAACATCAGTAAATTCCAAACAAGGAACCACTTGTCAGGTTAAAAAAAAAACCGTGAAAGTGTAGTTTTTTGTGTTACAAAGTGATGAAGTCACAAAAGGCCCATATTCTTGAATGAAGGAAACTAGAAAGACAAGGGGACTACATGGAACAAGTGGTTCCAGATCCTGGGACACTAAAGGACATTGCTTGCAAAGTGGACAAAATCAGAAACAGGGCTGTGGATTACATGGTGACGCCACACCTATGTTAGTCTCTAGATTTTACTGTGCGGGAGTGCATCCTTGCCTAAATAAAATTATCTCAAAGTATTATGCTAACAGGTGATGAGGATCCTATTTGCAACTTGCTCTCAAAGAGTTCTACTCTGATGCTGGGAGGGATTGGGGGCAGGAGGAGAAGGGGACAACAGAGGATGAGATGGCTGGATGGCATCACTGACTCGATGGACGTGAGTCTGAGTGAACTCCGGGAGTTGGTGATGGACAGGGAGGCCTGGCGTGCTGTGATTCATGGGGTCACAAGGAGTCAGACACAACAGAGCGACTGAACTGAACTGAACTCAAAGAGTTCTGGAGAAAAAACAGTATCTTTCTGTCTAGGATGAAATGGAGACAAGAGTTAAGAACAACAATATAATGAGGCGGGGCTCTGATCATACAGGAGTGGGGAGGGGAGGGAATGGGAGACAGGCATTCCCTGTTGGGAAGGGCTGGAGGTGTCCTGAGTGACCAAGGAGGTGTCTGGCAGGAGCAGTCAGATCTCTCATCTGATGGAGCTGGAGAAAGGTCACCCCCACTTTCCTTCCTGTATTTCATTTAATCCTCAGAATAGCCTCAGAGTGTATATACTACTCTGATCCTTATTTTATAGTGAAACAGTCATCCATTCAACCAGCAGTTACCGAGCTTGCTATGTGTTAAACTTCATTGAGTTTACACAAAACAAATGTTAAGTGTGATTGGTTGTGTGTGTGTGCACACCCATGTGCGCACATGCATTTAGAAAACAATACTGGAAGGTGATGCACTAAATTACTAATATGCTAAGAGGCCTCATTTGAAGAGTGGAATAACAGGTGCTTCCATTTTCTTCTTTGGGCTTTTGCTTGTTTCCAGCTTTCTACAAAGAACATAGATTGCCATTGTAATAAGTTTAAAAATAAGTATTATTTCAAAACTTGAATTGGAGAATGTTGTGAAATAGTTCTCATTGCGATACTGTAGTGGATCAAATATTATTCTTTGATTCAGTGTTATTTTACCAAAGTAGTAAACAAATGTTTCTTAATTCCATTAAACCTCCTCTTCACACTGCAGAAAAGGCTGGCAGGGTTACATGTGGAGAGCTGACCCTGACCTTACCCCTGAGGCCTGTATTCGCCCACATTTCCTGTGTGGAAGCATAAGCCCAGTGCAAACTGACTGCTTCCTCCTTGCACACAAATTCCCTACACCTTCATGACATCATCTTCTTTGCATAAAGAGGAAAACACAGTAGGTCCCTGAGTGAAAGAGCGATTTGGTAAGACCCCCAAACTCTAGCGTCCACCAGAAAGAGGCCGCTCAGTGGTGTCACTGTGTTGTTAGGTGGGACCCCCGTTCACTTAGGCTGCTTTCTGACTGAGGGGGTCCTGCCCCACCTTTGCTGTCCTGGCCCCGTGGGCTCGGAGGCAGGTCCCCCTGCCCGCTGGGGCTGGGCTAACGTCTATGCACCTGTCCACTGCACTGTGCTAATAGCTCAGGAAGGGCAGACGGCCCTTCTGCACCCGTGTCTCCTGGGGCTCAGAGTGCTGGGTTTAAACAAAGCAGGTCCTTGGTCACTGTTGCCGGGCTGAGTTGATTTGCACGAACAATCGTGAGGACACTGGCAAATGAATTAGGGTTCATTCCAGAGGTAGAATTCAGCGCAGGTCCCAATGCCGAAGCTTAGAAATGATTTATTGCCTGGGAAAGTGATCCCAACATGCTGCTGCTTAAAGACAACAATAGTAGAAGAGTAACCACAGTCAAAGGTCATCTTGCTTATAAACATAAATAGGCACAGGGAAGATAAAAGTAAAAGAGATATCAAAGAATGTACAGTGCTGTTTCTGCCTAGGGGATTATGAATGATTTTGACATTTGTTTGTCTTTTTTCTGTTTGTATTTTTAAGCTTTTCCAGTCAACGATTTATGTTATTGGAAAAATTATTTTTTAGAGAAATGTACAACTGAGGGAAAAGGGAATAAAGACATGTCTCACTTCAGGTGAGAGCTGAGGCGTTAAGGACCTTTAGGGTAAATGAATTTCTTTGAGTTAAGGGCTCCTTGACTTCCTACACTGACAGAGTCGCCACCCCTCCTGGTAGACGTTGCCCTCCCTGCCAGCCTCAAACCCTGTCCACTTGCACACGAGGTCACTGTCCTGGTGCTGGGTCTAAGGTGGCAGCCAGAACTCTGACCCATAAGCTACAAGGCCTGCATGGAGGTCCAGAGGACGAAAAGCGACCCTGTCTCCTGTCGCCTCATAAGAATTCCCGCAATAAAGCTCTCAGAAATTACTGCTGCATCCCTCAAGTGATAGGGAAGAGAGATTCTGAAAAATATTCACAAAGACAGAAGTACAGCATCTTATACATTTGGTCTGTGTCTAGCCCACTGCCTGAATTCTTCCAGTTCAGTAGCTATAAAAATTCTACCCAAGGGCTTTCTTAGCTCCACTGCCAACAGCAGTTCCCCAATCCTATTTAATGCTAGGTATCAAGTTCTTCCATCAGGAGCTCGAGGTTCCTCATGGTTTCCAAGCGCCATGGGGGTTGGGTGGAGTGGATGGAGGAGGCCGCAGACTCCTGCTTGGCTCTCAGCTCAGAGCAGAGGCAGCTATGGAAATCAGTTTCCAAGGTTACCGGTGTTGAAGGCGGTGGATGCTCAGTGGCTGGTTCACTAATTAATGTTAATGTTCACAAATCTGAACTCCTGTTTGGGACTAAGCCCTTCTCTATCATCCTTTGTCCCAGTCTTCTGTGATGTCCCATTTCATGTATTCATCTCCTTTCTACAAAGAGAAGTTCATGGAGAAAATTCAAATGCCAGAAGTGATTTTGTCCTGAGCAGCTTGGAATCCCCTCAACCCCATGTGGTTAGAATCCCACATCAGGTGACAGAGTTGCTGGGAGACCAAGCTGCCTCCTCCCCAGCCAGCGTGCCTGGCAGGTCGCTCTTGCTGGGTCCTGCATCCGCCTCCAGGGGCCTGAGTCAGAACCCAGCAGAGAGTTCATGCTCGCCTGTGGAGGGAGACATGGAGCTGACCCTCTCCAGCCTCTCTGTGGACAGGAAGGGGAACCACTTAGCCAGGTGCACAGCCACCAGCCGGTAGAACAACTGCCGCAGGTACTTGCGGAACCTCTCGCCGACAAAGACATAGATCACAGGGTTGATGCAGCAGTGAGTGTAGGCGATCACTTCCGTCACTTGAATGGCCAGGTCCAGCTGTCTGCTCTGCTCACACTTACGGGTGAACAGGGAATCCTGGAAAGCGGCAACGAACACACTCAGATTATAGGGCGTCCAAAAGAGAAAGAAGATGATCATGATGACAAAAATCAGACGCACGGCTTTGGCCTTCTTCTCATTTGGTCTTCTGAGCAGAATCTTTATAATCCCTGTGTAGCAGACAATCATCACCAGCAGAGGCAAAACCAGGCCCATGATGTTCAGTTTCAGAGCCTGGAACTGCTTCCACTTTGTGAAGCTTTCAGGAGGAAAATGAATACTGCAGGTGTGGTGGGTGAACTCCCACTGGGTCTTGGAAAAGTACAAGCCGGGGACAGAAGCCAAGACGGCCAGGACCCAGACGACAATGCTGGTGATGATACCAAACGTGATAGTCCGAGCCCGCAGAGCAAACACAGCATGGACGATGGCCAGGTACCTGTCGATGGTCAGCAGGATGATGAAGAAGATCTCGCTGTACAAGCCCATGAAATAGAACCCAGAGAGCAACTTACACATGGCATCTCCGAAAATCCAGTCATCCTTCACCTTGTAGTCGATCCAGAAGGGCAGCGTGAAGAGGAAGATAAGGTCAGAAATGGCCAGGTTGAGGAGGTAGATGCTGGTCATGCTTTTGAGCCTCTTGTATTGCATGAGGACCAGGACCACCAGGATGTTGCCGACCAGGCCAATGACAAACACCACCGAGTACAAGGGGGGCAGCAGCTGGGCCCCAAAAGCCCTCTCCTGTGCCTTCTGGCATGGGGTCGTGTCCCCATAGTCGTATTCTGTGGTCATGTCATAGTCCTTTGCGGTGGTTGAAGTTTCCATCCTGGCTTCTCCCACGGGTCAAGGGAAATGTTTCCGTATGTATTTGCTGTTAGAGGCAGTGGGCCCTGGACAACAAAAACAAGGCAGTGAGTACACATCCTTAACCCCTGGACAGCTGCTTACTAGTGCGTACTGTGTACCACGCCCTGTGGAGCCAGGGAGACCCAGGTCCTCTGCCCTCATGCAGCCTGTAGTCTACCACACTAACAAACAGGGCGTGCACACATCGCTAACCCAAGTGCTCTGGCAGTGAGTGCCCTGAAGGAGACGTCCAGAGGACGGAGAGCGCAGACAGGGGAGGACAAGGGAGGCCTCACGCGTGTTCACGACCAAGGCTTCCCGAGGGCTTCCCACGGACTCGGCGTTGGGCTCAGTGATAAACAGCCCTTGAGGGGGCACCATGGTCATTCCCCATTTTAGAGGTGAAGGCACACAAGATGGGAGCAAAGCTGCTGAGAACAAGAGCTGGAGCTCAAACCCTGGTGCGTGCCACTCTCAGGCCCATTCCTGAAACCCCCTGCTCTCCTCCCCAATCACAGGGCAGTGACTGCACTGTGGCATCCCCAGAGGAGGCTGGGAAGGAAAACGGTTCTGGACGAAAGTCCAAAACTTACTAACAGATCTTTCTGGCTCTGGGGGCTAAAAAGATTCTCAGCCAGGGGTGATACAGTGCCGTGGGGGCACAGGTAAATGTGAATGTTTTTTTCGGTTGTCACAAAAACCGGGGGTCACTACTGCCATTAGGTAGCCAGGCCGAGGATGTATCGCGATGCAAAAATTACCCTACAGCAAACACAAACAGTGCCGCCATAGTGAGATCCTAGGAGGCCAACCCATCCGCCGGCCTGACTTACGCCACACGGTCCTCTGTGGTCACCCAGGTTCTCTGAAGACCCCCTGAGAGAGCCGTGAGGGGGAGTCAGTAACAGTCTGGGAGGAGTGGGGTGATGTGGTAAGGAGAGGGGGCCCTGGGGAAAGAAAGGCTCAGAACAGCCTCAAGGCAGGAAGTGGCACACAGTGACCAGACACAGGGCGGAATTCTCCTAAAAAAAAAATCTTTAGATATTTTCTAACCAGGGTTGCCTCAAAACAAAACTAAAACTACTAGGTAGCCTGCCTTTGTAGAACATCTCCAGCCCCTGCTTTTCAGCACTCCCTTCCATCCTTTCCAATCACTTATTGAAGACTCCTCCCCGAAGGGAGCACAGGTTTTTGTGTAACCTACCATCTCTATGACTTCATGTAAGTTAACCTACCTCCCTGAGCCTCGGTTCCTCATCTGTAATGTGGGAAAGTACCCTTACCTTGCAGGGCTAATGTAAGGCAACGTCTGAGCCTTGCCCTGGAAATTATCAGGTTCTCAGTAAATACGAGGGGACCTCCTTCCCTGCAGATGCCCTGCTCTGAGGCCTGGTGCCACCAGGATGCACCCCACTCCCTATAAGTCTCCCTGTAGTTAATCTGGAAAATGAATTCTGCTTGAGAGTGATGGACATTGACAGTCCTTTCCGTCTGCACTGCACTGTGAACTTTCCAAAATGCTGCCATCAATCTAACTGATTTGACCTAAACATCGATCAGTAAAGTGAGTGGTACCTGTAGCATAATTTCCATCTAAAATCTTCAGACTCCATTGCTCCTCTTTCCACAGACCTTAATGAATGCTTCCTGCTCACAAAATTCACATTTCTGCAGTGGCATTCGGGGATTAAGGCACAGGGGGGTGAGGTGCTGCTGGGCCCCCAGGCTGGGGGGTGGTCATTTCCCATCCAATCCATCCTTAGGGCTCTCTCCTCCATCTCTGAACTTGCATACAGCCAGTCAAGCCTCTTTCTGGAGAAACCCAGGCTGCCACTCACTAAACAAGCTGTGCTGGCAATTTCTGATTTCTGCTGCCCCTGCCAGTGCCGACAACTTCACGTGGCAGTCAGCACTTCTGGGTGGGCTCTCAGGCTTACTGTGTTAGCAGGGGCAGCACAGACAGCAAGGGGTGCGAGGCTGAGCCCGTGAGCCCAGTTTCTGGGGAATGTTGGCAAAGGTGGAGGCAAACTGCGTCAGCACTGTCAGGGGCCATCTGAACAGAGTCACTTCACACCCACTCCCACCTTCAAGCCAGTTCACTATTCCCCACTTGCTGGGCACCAAAAACAGCTCCTGGGCATGTTGTCCCTAAAGGGAGATGGCCTGGGGTGAGGCCCTGGAGGCGAGACCCAAGGAGCATGTTGCCATGTCACGTGCCAGTCCGTCTGCAGCCTGCTACTAACGTCTGCCCCAGGCCGTTGCCCCAGTGGTCCAGCGCCAGCACCCTTTATCCTGGGAGTTGGTGAAGCCTCTGGACAGACAAAGGGCCGTCTGTGGTGGTGGAAGATGCCCAGGCCTGGTGGGGTGCAGGAGCTGGCTTCTACTGGTTCATAAGAGCCAGCCGTGAGCAGCTGTTCTGCATCCAGCATGCTGGTGACTCAAAGTCAACCAGAATGGGAATATTTACATATGGGAATCGGCCATCACTAGAAATCAGGGCACGTTTCTCAGGAGAATTAGCTGATAAACACTTACCAGTGCATCCATGCCCTTCAGTCTGAATAGCCTAGAGTTGTCCTGGAGCCAGAGTGGGGACTTAAGGGTCAGTGAGGGGCACAGAGCCTGGTGGTCGGCTGTGCAAACTTCTGGGGATTTCTAATCCTGAAAGTCTGGGACCCTCCAGACCTACTGGAGGAAAGGCTGAAGTAGATGCCTCCAAGTAGCCCCCGTGTCGCTTCTCTTCAGAACAAAATTCTGACCTTCCTCTTCTTTAGAACAGAATGGATGCCCCTTGCCCTCCCCTGCGCCCCCCCACCCCCACAAGGAGGTCACCTGGCCAGCTGCCTACCTTCTGGTGGGTGAGATCTTACTTTCTTCAAAGACAGTCTACAGTGCTGATTCTGGGGCTCCTTGAGTCTAGCCTCTTAAGAAATTGTCTCAGTATCAGATCATCTTTGCATCTGCAAAGCTTTTACTAATTAGTATTATCCTTTTGCTGCAATTTCCTCTTATACCGTGTTTGGTCTTTGAGTACATGGGGAAATTTGGCAATTGTCAGTGTCTTGAATAGCTTTCGCCAGAAAGTATGTTAATAGTGGGCTGACTTTTTAATCAGTCATCAACAAGCAATCATACAAGAAAGTATACTGTTTTTAGAAAGAACAAGAATCAGCTCAAAACAAAAACAACACCCTATTTTACATCTGAGCACTCATATAAATCCATCCACCCTCAGTATTGCTATACAAAGCACTGCCTTTCATGCATTGGTGGGTTACTTAGGCATTTGACTGGCTCTCAAAGAACTCCCCATCTCTGTGGAGACGGACTGATAAACAAGTCATGTCCTGCAACAGGAGAACTACAGTCCAATCTGGCCACATGCAAACAACGGTGCCTTCAAAAATAACTGACAAGACCGAAGAGACAAGTTCTACTTACTCTGGCTTCAGGGGACTGTGTCCACGAAGTGTTTGTTTCTGAAGCTTTTAGATGCTTTAAGAATTCAAGGTCAAGGTCCTGAGTGAGTCGGAAGCTGTCAGTTTCCTGTGTGATGATGGAGATAGAACTCCAGGTCTCAGGCTTTCAGAACAACAAGAAGGGGACAAAGATCTTCTTTCTTGTACTGCTGGGTGTCCAGTTCCTGAATGCCAAGTTCACTCTAAGGTTTTTTCCTGCTCACTCAGCTGTACTTCTCCTCAGGCGACTCTGCTTTAAGGGGATTGGGTGGTGGGGCTGGGTGGAGTTGAGCAGGGTGAGGTGGGTGGCAGTGAATGTTTCTGGAGCTTCTGAAGCAATCGAGTTCTTGCCCTCAGTAAGTAGTCTTCCTCTTCTTTTTTTTTTAAAGATTGCAAATGGAAGGATTTAAACAGAAAATCTGGGTTCTGGGTCTTCAAAACAATCTGGCTCTACCAGCCCTAGAAGGGCAGGGGGTCATTTCTCTTTGGCACCCCCATGTGCCTGTGCTAGCAACTGCTCACCGCCCCTCTCTGCTCCCCAGTCTGCCTCACAAGCCCCAGGGAGCGGCTCTATGATGAAGAGCCTCCCGCCTGGAGAGAGTACAGGTCTGTTGGATGGCTGTCGGCTGTCTGGCCCCTTCTCTTTGATCTTACAGATTTCCTTTTTGCATCTCATCCATGACAATTGATTCTGACCCAGTCCTCTCTTTGCTTCTCTTTCCTGTCGCAATGTCAATATCCTAGAAAGCTTATGCTCTGTGTAACCAAGAAGGGTGAGGCCAGGCTCCTGGGCTGCAGGGATCCTGTCTGTCAATGAGGCGCACCTTTCAGATTCAAAAGCTACACCAGCAGGTTAATTTCCAAGAGAGGGGATGCAGCGTCCTGACCTTGGAGCGCTCTCTGTTGCCTAATCCTGGGACACACTCGCTCTCTCCAGGGCCAAGGAAGTTGCTTCTGGTCCCAGGTCACATTCAGACACCAAAGCCCAATGGGTGAGCGTCCCACAGATGGACAGAAGGGCCTTTGGGGTGTACAAGTGGCTCCTAGGCAGTAGCCCTCTGCCACCTCCCCATCACCCCATCTCGTCCCCCACCCTCCCACTCCATTCCTCTTTGTTTAATTTCCTTCCCCAGGCTCTCTTTCCACCACCCTTTCTCATGCCATAGGCTCTCTTGGCCCTCCAGCCAGAATTCTACAACCCCAACCTGCCAAACCACAGGGAACGGTCCAGTAGTCCCTCTGCTCTGCTCAGCTGCCCCCTTGTGTGGGTCAGGTTGCAAAGTCAAAGAGGGTGCTGTCGTCCACGCACATCTCTCTCATCCCGCCCGGATCACCAAAGAGACGCTTCCTCCATGAAGCCTTCCACTCTCTATAGCAGGAAGTCATTCGTGACAGGCAGGTGGTGGAGCTCAGAGAGCTTTAAGATTTTGTGGGGGGTGGTGGTGGTGGTGGTAGAGTTTCCCTTATTCACACTTTATCGTATAGGTTGGACATCTGGACAATAAACAGCAAGGCACCACTCAAAATAGCTCAACAATGAAAAAGAATAGAAAGCATAATTTTCTGGGCTTCCCTGGTGGCTCAGTGGATAGGAATCTGCCTGCCAGTGCAGGGGACATGAGTTCAATCCATGGTCCAGGAGGATCCCACATGCCACGCAGTAACTAAGCCTGTGTGCTATGACTACTGATCCTGTGCTCTAGACCCTGGGAACTCTTCTCAGGCATGAGAAGAACCTATAACGCATCTCTAGGAAAAGTCTCTGAGGCCACAGAGGATCACCTATGCTGCAGTCTATCACTCACAGCAAGTCACAGAGCCAAGCCACAGACAAGGCAGTCAGGAAATAGAATCTGCCTTTTCAGGGGAAGAAATAAAGTCACATTGTAAAAGCCAGTGTGTACTGAGATGGAAGAGCTCTGAAGCCATATTTATCTTCTGCCAAAAGCACAGCTTCCTCTAGCTCCCTCATCCAGGGTTCCTGGAATTCCTGTCCTCTGATGGGCCTGTCTTGCCCCATCCTTAGCCACTCACTCCATTGATCCTCCCTAATCCTGGGATTTTACCATCATCCACATCTGTGTCCTTTCTGTCTCGGGTCCCGACACCCCAGCCCCTTGCGCCCCACCCACCTTTACTCCTCACTCCTCGAGCATCTCAGCTCCAGGGGTTCTCGGGTCCCGACACCCCAGCCCCTTGCACCCCGCCCACCTTGACTTCTCACTCCTCCAGCGTCTCAGCTCCAGGGGTTCTCGGGTCCTGACACCCCAGCCCCTCGCGCCCCGCCCACCTTTCCTTCTCACTCCTCGAGCATCTCAGCTCCAGTGGTGCTTTGACCCCAGTGTAACCACTGACGTGTCAGTTTCTCCTGACCCTCAGCCTCCTCGTGCCCTTACTTCCACCTTAGAGTCCAGGGGCCATCGTCACAGTCCCTCCCATACACACATCCTCAACGCCTTCACTCTTTTCTGATCTGGTTGTGTCCACCTGGCACAAACCCAGTCCTGATCAGATCCGAATCCCCACTGGCACTGTGAAGTTGAACGTGGCTGGAGGAAACCACACAATGGAACTGACTGGGACTCCCCTAAATTACTGATGGCCACATGCAAAGGGTCCCTCATGCCCATCAATGGCTTTCCCCGTCTGAGACATTATGTCACACTTTCTGCCTTTTCCCTGAACCTCCAGCACCACCTCCATCATCCTCAGTCTTAGCTGATGACCTTGTTCCCCATGTCAGCAAGAAGACAGAAGGCTCAGAAGAGACTGTTTACATATCCCACCTCCCTTCCCATCCACCCTTCTCTGGCCCTTCTACCTGCCTCCCTCCTGCCATGCGGATGGATTCTCCATGCTCCAAGCCCATCTCGTCCACGCTGCCCGGGATCACATCCTCTCTCATCAGCACGAGGGCATCATTCTAGTCATCGTCTCCAGTATCACCAGTTTTTTTCTGTCTGCCAGATTATTCCCATCAGTATACACACAAAGCTCTTACTTGATCTGAAACAAATAAGTAAAGAAACAAACAAGTTAGCAAGCAAAGTCTCCCTTGATTCCACTTTCAATTCTATTTACTGATGCATTTCTTTTAAAAAATATTTTATTTATTCCACTGTGCTGAATCACAGTTGTGGCACATGGGATCTTCATTGCAGGATCTGTAAATTGTGGCATACATAATCTAGTTCACTCGCCAGGGATCAAACCTGGGCCTCCTGCATTGGGAGCAAATAGTCTCAGCCACTGGACCACCAGGGAAGTTCATCTAATTCCTGATTCATTTCTGCACAGCTCTTTGCAATACTCAAAAGAGCTGTCTTCATTTGCATCCAACTCCACTTCACCCCAGTTTCTAGAACCTGCTCTCCCCTAGCCCCCAGTGATTTCGTCAGGGTCATCAGTGACCTTCCTGTGGCTAAATCCAATGGTCAGATCTCAGGCTGCACTGGACCTGACAGCTCAGCACATTTGAAACCATTGTTGCTCCCTCTTCTTGATACTCTTCCTCTGTGTGTGCAGGATCCCGGTCTCCTGGCTTTTCCCTCGTTTCTCAGGCAGCCCCTTGTCAGTTCCCGCTGCTGGTTTCTGCTCAATCTTCCGGCTTCTTTCCTGGCACGCACCAGGCCATGGTCCTTGAACCCCTCTCCTCCCAATCTACAGTCACACCTTTGATGGCTCTATTCTCTCTCATGGCTGAAAATGTCATATCCACTCTGAAGAGGCCCAAATGTACATCTCCAGCCTGCCCAGCTCCCTCAAATCTAGGCTCACACCCAACACTCTGCTCAATGTCTCCACCTGGTTTTCTCAAAAGCTTTTCAAATAGAATTCCTGATCTTCTCTCCAAATTTTATTGTCGCTGTCATCCACACCTGGAGGTAAATGGCAGCTCCATTCTTCCGATGGAAGCCACCAAACCTTGGAGTATCACTTGAATCCACTCTTTGGAACCTGACCTGCAATCTTTTTGCAGAATCTGTTGACTCCACTTTCAACATACAAAGACTTCAATCCCTTCTTGCTTTACCCACTGGCCCCAGTTTGGTCCAAACCAAGCAAGACCACAGTCTCTTTCCAATACAGCAGCTGGAGGGATTCCTCAAGGGTTACTTCAGGTCAGGCACACCTCCTCCAAGTCCTTACATTGGCCTGCAAGGCGGTTCACCACCTCCCTCCTCCCCTCTCTGACTTCATCTATTAGTTTCTCCTTCGCTCACTCCATTCCAGCTAAACTGCCTCCCAGGGTGCCTCTGAACACGCCAGGTGCCTTTCCACCTCAGCGCCCTTGCATGTGCTGTTTCCTCTGCCAAGATGCCCCTCCCCCACATGCCCGGGAAGCCTGCTCCCTCACCTCCTTCATTTCTACACGCGTGCAATGCTTTCTCAGGAAGTGTTCTCTAACCATCTTATTAAAATTGAATCTCCTCTTCTCCCACCTGAGAAGTCAATGACCCCCTTCCCAGATTTACTTATTACTTTCTGGGTTACATATATTTAATATGTAGTTGTTGTCCAGTTTCTCTCAATGTAATGACAGCTTCCTGAGGAATGTTCCCTCTTTTGTCCACTGCTGTAGCCCCACACAGCAGGTGCTCAAGAAGCATTTTTTGGCCATGGTCTGCAACATGTGGGATCTTAGCTCCCTCACCAGGGATGGAACCTGTGCCTCCTGCATGGGGAGGGTGGACTCTTAAACACTGGACTGCCAGGAGTCCCACAGTAAGCATTTCTGAATGGCTAAATTGCAAGAAATTTACAGTCCAGATACCCAGAGAGCACATTAGCAACAGCTCTGCAGTTTATCCAGGACCCAGGGCACTACCATCTTTCTAACACACACGGATCAGCGCTGCTCACGGCCACGAGATGGCTGAGCTCATCCAGGCATGATGACATCTAACAAAAAGTGCTGTCTCTTCCTGCTGTTGGTTCTTAGAAACAAGGAAGCTCGCAGCCATTTTGTAAGAAAACATCCACTTGGGAGCTGGATTCTCGGCAGTGAAACCAGGAGACAGTCCCTCCACCTGGCCTCCCTGGGTAGGGCTAGGCAACAGTGACAGGGAAGGGATCAGCCCCTCTCTGTAGTTCTTCTGCCTCAGGGAGCTGCTCAGCAGGAAGCAGACACTGGGGGGCAGGATTTGAGAGGCTATGAACAAAGGGGGAGCACTGTATCTCCTCCCAGCCTCTTTCCTCCTCTCCACAACCTACTTCAATACAGGGGCCTCTGGGGGTGGTTCCTGTCCATAGAGCCCAGAGCATGGCCACTGAGCCCACGAAAGCAGATGCCAAGGGCTGCTAACCAGCCGGTGACAGTTCCCTGAAACAGTACCTACAAGCACTGGGTGCTGGCTCACTGCTAGGCGGGAACTCAGGAAGGAATGAAGACGGTGAGTATGATCCTTTCTTTGTACCTCAGATCTAAGCTGCAGACCGTCACATGTACACATATGCACCCACCAACTCTATCTGCTCTGAGAGCTCTAATTCATGGTTGCTGCATGCTGGTATTCATTCCCTTCCATCTCATTTCTCACATGTCTACCAAATGCCCTCTTTCCTTGCCTGTTGTGTGTGCTAAGTTGCTTCAGTTGTGTCTGACTCTTTGCGACCCTATGGACTGTAGCCCACCAGCCTCCTCTGTCCATGGGGATTCTCCAGATAAGAATACTGGAGTGGGTTGCCATTGCACTAAGGGATGGAACCCATATTTCTTATGTCTCCTGCATTGGCAGGTGGGTTCTTTACCACTAGCACCATCTGGGATGCCCCTTTGTCTGTTCAGTTCAGTTCAGTCAGTTGCTCAGTCATGTCCGACTCTTTGCGACCCCATGAATCGCAGCACGCCAGGCCTCCCTGTCCATCACCAACTCCCGGAATTCACTGAGACTCACGTCCATTGAGTCAGTGATGCCATCCAGCCATCTCATCCTCTGTCGTCCCCTTTTCCTGCTGCCCCCAATCCCTCCCAGCATCAGAGTCTTTTCCAATGAGTCAACTCTTTCACATGAGGTAGCCAAAGTATTGGAGTTTCAGCTTTAGCATCATTCCTTCCAAAGAAATCCCAGGGCTGATCTCCTTCAGAATGGACTGGTTGGATCTCCTTGCAGTCCAAGGGACTCTCAAGAGTCTTCTCCAACACCACAGTTCAAAAGCATCAATTCTTCGGCGCTCAGCTTTCTTCACAGTCCAACTCTCACATCCATACATGACCACAGGAAAAACCATAGCCTTGACTAGACAGATCTTTTTTGGCAAAGTAATGTCTCTGCTTTTGAATATGCTATCTAGGTTGGTCATAACTTTCCTTCCAAGGAGTAAGCGTCTTTTAATTTCATGGCTGCAGTCACCATCTGCAGTGATTTTGGAGTCCAAAAAAATAAAGTCTGACACTGTTTCCACTGTTTCTCTATCTATTTCCCATGAAGTGATGGGACCGGATGCCATGATCTTCGTTTTCTGAATGTTGAGCTTTAAACCAACTTTTTCACTCTCCTCTTTCACTTTCATCAAGAGGCTTTTTAGCTCCTCTTCACTTTCTTCTGTAAGGGTGGTGTCATCTGCATTTCTGAGGTTATTAATATTTCTCCCGGCAATCTTGATTCCAGCTTGTGTTTCTTCCAGTCCAGCGTTTCTCATGATGTACTCTGCATATAAGTTAAATAAGCAGGGTGACAATATACAGCCTTGACATACTCCTTTTCCTATTTGGAACCAGTCTATTGTTCCATGTCCAGTTCTAATTGTTGCTTCCTGATCTGCATACAGATTTCTCAAGAGGCAGGTCAGGTAGTCTGGTATTCCCATCTCTTTCAGAATTTGCCACAGTTTATGCGATCCACACAGTCAAAGGTTTTGGCATAGTCAATAAAGTAGAAATAGATGTTTTTCTGGAACTCTTTTGGTTTTTCGATGATCCAGCGGATGTTGGCAATTTGATCTCTGGTTCCTCTGCCTTTCCTAATACCAGTTTGAACATCTGGAAGTTCACAGTTCACGTATTACTGAAGCCTGGCTTGGAGAATTTTGAGCATTACTTTACTAGCATGTGATATGAATGCAATTGTGCAGTAGCTTGAACATCCTTTGGCATTGCCTTTCTTTGGGATTGGAATGAAAACTGACCTTTTCCAATCCTGTAGCCACTGCTGAGTTTTCCAAATTTACTGGCCTATTCAGTGCAGCACTTTCTTTAGTCAGCATTTTATTTCAAGGACACAGAGGCTGTTTAACCTCCCTTTTTCTTTGATACTCCTCAGTCTTGAGGACTGAGAACAGAAAAGGAAATAAAGCTTTAGATTCCTCAGTCTTGATGACAGAGAACAAGAAAGGGAACAAAGTTTTAGATTGAGAGGTTAATCATAAACTTGGTAAGGAAACTCAATTTTAGTTCCCTTTGTTTCAATTTTCCCCAACTTTTTGAGAGAATGGGTTGATAAACCGCTCTGGTTACTTCCTACTGACCTGGGGGCATAGTCCTGCCTAATTTGGGGAAGGGACAGAGCTGAAAAGAATCCTAAGTTTCAAGCTTAGCATCAATACTTCTTATTCAGAAACATTACCTCTATCTTTGATTGCTTTGTTGTAGCACATGGAGAAACATTCAAAATTATTAGATGTATTACAATGAAGAAACGTTTAAATAACACCTTCGAAATATTTTTTAAAGAGTGGTATTTTAGATGGCAATCAGGAAATTAAGTTTTGGAGTGTTTACTTTTACTTATATATTTAGTAACCAAGTAGCCTTTGCTCAGTGGCTATATAGCTTGAGCTGTCTCATTTGCTACTACTATTTTTTAAAGTAGGAGTTTTCATACTTAAAAAGAGGACATTGAGACCATATGGGTGCAGTTGGCAGCTGCTAGTACATATGGTTTAGAAGACGGTTGATGGTGTTGTGAAGTATGATCAAGTTTAGAGAATTCAGGTTTTCAGTAACTTAGAAACGTGTCTGAACACACATTCATAATAGCCATGTAGTTCCACTTGGGATGTCTGAATCATGAAATGAAATTATTTCATTTCAATTTTTTAAATGTAATTTTTTAATGGCTAAAGCATGTTTAATAGGCCACAAAAGGCTGGTCTGATTCGCCTGAAGTTCAAATTCAATCATGTACAAGTCAGAACAATTTCCCCATACTGCAACATGTGAAAATTTTCTTCCATCATTTTCCCCCTTTAATTGCAAATCTTTCCATAAACATCACTGATAATCAAAATAGTTTCCCAACATTGCCAAAGTGGCCAAGTTGCCTCCTCTGGGTCCATTCATGCACCTTGATGCTAGGCCTCTTTTTTTCCCCTAGTTCTCCATGTTGGGGAAAACTAATCAGATATCATTAACAAACTCAGAGGCATATTAATGGGGAAATGCTTTGCAGGCTATGCATTTATCACTTGCACTTAATTGTCACATAACATACATGTGCTTTTAGCAATAGACTTAAAATAAACAGTGATACATGTCATGAATAGTTATACTCTGTGACAACTTCACTACAGAATTTTCTTTTCATCCTGAACATTGGGGTGTAAGTATGCTTAGAAGTAAAATAACTTTCCATGATGACAGGAAGACAAACATTCAGTAAACAGAGCAACTGAACTGGTTGGCTAATTCTTACAGTCCTGGTCCAGACTTATGTCAGCTGTCTTCTACTGCTGTTGTCTCCGTTTCATCTGGTGTGGGTATCCTTTGGGGTTAACAGTCTTTTCTATAGATAATCCTATGTGGACGCCCTTCTTAAATGGGAAATATGGAATTAAGAGTCAATTCCCTTCAGTTTGTTGCACATGTGCTAGTCAAGAGTACCTATAAGGTCCTTCTACTTAGCTTGGAGATAGTTTGTTAAATGATATCTTTTCCAGTGTACATAATCTCCTAGCTGCAGGTCACAAGACATTTGGTCTTTATCCAAAGAAAATCACTGTGATCAGACTTAGAAACAAGCTTAGAATATTCTTTACTAATTCAGTTAAACTTTATAATAATGTAACAGCAACAAGGAGCCATTCCTGGACAGAGATAATAAATACAAAGCCTCAGTAATACAAAACTTCATGATCCACAAGAGTTTAATATTGAAATGTAATTTTCTTCTCTAGATTCTCTTTATTTCTATGAAATATAGCAAAATTAGACTGATTCACTTAAAATAGGTCTGTTTTCAATAAACATGACCAAATTATTCACATGAGTGTAACTTCCCATATAAACTCTTTCAAAATGATTGCACTGGAACTTAATAGGAATCTCAGACCGAACTTTTAAAATGCCTCTAAAGGCCAGAATAGCCATGCCAATGGCCTGCCTTAAAATTCTTCCTGTGATATTTATGGATTGGGTAAATTTGTCTCTTTTCCAGGTTTATGAATATTAAATTCCTGCACATGCCAGAGATAGTCTTCCTATTCCCCTGATAAAGTTGCTTAGAACCAAAGGGTCTCTGATTTTCTAGAGGAACCCAGAGAGAAAAGAAAAATACTATAAGTTTACCCACAAACATAACCTAGCAAAATGTTGTAATCATAAGTAGCTGAGTAAGAAGGATTTTCTATATATTAAAAGCAAAGATGAAAAAGCCAGTAGTGGACCCGCTGTGGTGGTTCAGTGGTTAAGAATCTGAAGGACAATGCAAGGAACCTAGGTTCTGTCCCTAGTTTAACACGTTAGATGTGGAATCTAAAATACAACCCAAATGAGCCTATCTATGAAACAGAAACAGAATCACACACACAGAACAGACTGGTGGTTGCCAAGGGGGCTTGAAAGAGGGATGCAGTGGGAGGCTGGGTTGGCAGATACAAGCTTTTATAGAGAGCACATAAACAGGTACTACTCTATAGCACTGGGGTTCCTCATAGCTCAGTTGGTAAAGAACTGCCCGCAATGCAGGAGACCCCAGTTCGATTCCTGGGTTGGGAAGATCCCCTGGAGAAGGGAAAAGCTACCCACTCCAGTATTCTGGCCTGGAGAATTCCATGGACTGTATAGTCCACCAAGAGTCGGACACAACTGGGTTGATTTTTTCTTTCACTCTATACCACCAAGAACTATACTCAATATTCTGTGACGAACCATAATAGAAAAAGAATATTTTAAAAAAGAATGTGTATAGAACGGAATCACTTTGCTGTATAGCAGAAATTAACATAACATTGTAAATCAACTATACTTCAATAAAAGGTATGAAAACTGAAAAAAAAATTTTTCAATACTTGTACCCAGATTTTTAGAGCAGTGTTATTTACAACTGCCAAACATAGAAGAAACTGAGATGCCCTTCAGTGGGTGAATGAATAAACAGACTGTGATACATCCAGACAATGAAATATTATTCAGCACTGAAAATAAACGAGCTATCCAGGCCATGAAAAGAAGCTTAAATACATATTACTAAGCGAAAGAAGCCAATCTGACAAGGGTACATATTGTATGATTCCAAGCATGACCTTCTGAAAAGGCAAAACTATGGATGGAGACAGTAAAAAGATCAGCAGTTGCCAGGGATTAGGAGAGAAAAATGCAAAGGCAGAGCACCTTTTGAAGGCAATTTTAGGGTTATGAAAAATGAACCATTGTGATGGACACATATTATTACTCATTTACCTAAATTCATTAGACTGTACAACACCAAAAGTATAGCCTATTATAAACTAGGGACTTTGGGTGTGATGATGAGTCACTGTAGTAGGTTCAACAGCTGTGACACTGTTTGGGGGATGATGATAATAGGGGAGGGTGAGGGTTGTTTGGGGGCAGTGGTGAACGGGAAGGGAACTCTGTCCTTTCTCCTGGGTTTTTGCTGTGAACTTGCAACTGCTCTAAAAATAAAGTCCATTAAAAAAATCTTATGAGGCCACAGGTAGCTTAAATAAAGTTGAAGTAAATTTGCCAGAGGTCCCACAGCTGCACAGTGATGGAGCTGCGGGCAGAGCAGGCACGGACCCCTGTCTCGCTCCAAGGCCTCACCAACCAATACATTCTGCAGCTTCTATGGATCTGATCAGAAGCTACCTTTC
>NW_020867547.1:0-58128 GCF_003369695.1 Bos indicus x Bos taurus | reverse complement strand
ACATGAGTTGAGTTATGGAAGAGCTCTGCTAGAAGTCTCTACCCATCCTGACTTCCCGTAAATTATGCTGCTTCTTGAGAGCGTGTTGACTCCTTTTTAGGGTTTGTCTGTTACCTCATTTATCTCAATATAAGAATGTTGAGAACACGCTTTGCTTTAAGAGGCTTATTATGGGATAAAAGAAGGGACTCTGCCCTGTAGATATGAAGCAAGCCCCAGATAAACATTTTATGAAAGGACAGTTTTTCCAATTAAAGCCTTTTAGCTCCTATACTTAAGTCGTCTTTACATTCCCTGTTTGATCTCTGAGAATTGCAGAATTAACAATAAGGACCTTATTCAATATAAGCCCCTGAGTCTGTGGATAAAGGAACTGAAACCTAAAAAAACTGACTGCGTTGTCTAAGGCTACAGAACTACTTAAATGCAGAACTAGGATTAAAATCTAAATCTGATTTCTGGTCTAGTGTGTTCCTAGGAACACTTAGGTTACTAGGAAACTCTAGGGACCTAAACATCAGTTACCTAAGTTGATGAGGTGGGCATGACTAAGTTAATGCAAATCAGCACTCCCACCACTGAACTCAGCACTGAGTTTCAATGCCCCACATCACAGCGTGGGGTGTTCAATTATCTCTATTTTTAAGTATTCAACAGTCAGATTGTATTACAGACCAATCTGGGCCTGGTGGAGGCAGAATATCAGCACCCAAAACCCCTTCATTTCAAATTAAATGTAAATTCACTCTATTTTTCTTCAAGGTGGCTCTTTGCTTTAGCTAGAACTTTCCCCTCACAATTGACAGCCTTTCTTAGGAGGTTCCTATGTGCAAAAATGTTGGCTTCAAGGCCAAGTGGGTCAGAACCAACTGCCAGAGGCAAAAGATGTATTTAATTATAATGTTTTTGTTTCATGTGGGAGAGCAATCTAAGGATATTGGTGAGTGGCTTTTCTTTGAGTACCTATGAAACTCCACGTAGCATTGACCAAGTATATCTATAGAGTATGTCATTGTGAAGGGCTCAGTGTCTTTTTGATACTGGGAAAGCATGGTCTGAAAGCAGACTATGGAACCCTGTCCTCACATCTCTACTTTTTGCTCTGTAGCTCAGGCAAGATACTAAATCTCTCTCTGCCTCAGTTTTAGATATCAAGTAGAGATTAAAGTATGGACCTGGGAGTTTTAAGTGAGTTAACAAGGAGATCCAACCAGTCCATTCTGAAGGAGATCAGTCCTGGGTGTTCTTTGGAAGGAGTGATGCTAAAGCTGAAAACCTCAGTACTTTGGCCACCTCATGGGAAGAGTTGACTCATTGGAAAAGACTCTGATGCTGGGAGGGATTGGGGCAGGAGGAGAAGGGGACGACAGAGGATGAGATGGCTGGATGGCATCACTGACTCAATGGATATGAGTCTGAGTGAACTCTGGGAGTTGGTGATGGACAGGGAGGCCTGGTGTGCTGCGATTCATGGGTCGCATAGAGTCAGACACGACTGAACAACTGAACTGAACTGAACTTGGACCATGCCTGGCACGTAAAACATAGTCACTACGTTTTTGTTGTTATTATTTCTTGTCTTGGAATCACATCAGTGAAAGATTTCTAGGAAAAGACTCTGCCCAGAGACCTACATGGCAGCAGATGCCACGTGGGAGACTCTGAGGATCCATGTGCTCTTCACTGTCCCCCAGCGTTGGCAGAGGCTTTCTTGGGCCTGACTGTTTGATGTCTCCCTCTGCCCATCCTATCTTCCTCTCCTCTTATCTTCCTCTTGCCTCACACAGAGGTTGGTCCCTGATAAATACTCCATTTATGTTTGTAAACTCCATCTCAGCATCTGGAGAACATACCCAGTGAAAATTGACTCGCAAAGGGTGTTAGTGACAGATGGTAGAAAGAATTTGGGAGCGATGACAACTGTAAAAATATGGGAAAACATTTGAACTCTCAGGGTTTCAGTTTCCATATCAAACGGAAATTAGGTAAATGAGGTAATTATCCTTAACATGCAATGTATTATGAGGATTAAGAGAAAGAGTAAAGGGCCAGGTCCCTAGTAGTGAATGTTTTAAGAGTTAATTTGAAACCCCCTCTATTTTACCCTTCTGTTTTCTTCAATTTACTTTTCTCTCTTCCTTTTCCTAACCCAGTCGTTTTTGCTGTTGACTCATATATTCCTTTTCCTCTTTGTTTTCTGTCTCTTCACTTGTCACCCCCTTTTAACTTTAATTTAGTCTTTAATCAGTGTTGTTGAGGTCCATTTTACACAAAATGCATACATTTTAACAGTTCAGGTGATGAGCTTTGAAAAGTGTATACACATGTGGATCCACCATCACAATGAAGATACAGAACGTTTCCATCATCACAAAAGGGACAGTACGTACTTTTTTTGTCTGCCATTTTTTTTTCCTCAACATAATGTTTCTGGGATTATCCATGTTGTGTGTGCACCGTAGTTTGTTCCTTTACATTGCTATGCAGTAGTCTATTTGTGAATGCATTGCAATGTTTCTGCGTTTATCAGATGTTGGGCATTTGGCTGTTTCCAAGTTTTGGCTACCATGAATAAATCTGCCACGAACACTTATGTACAAGTCTTTGTGTGGATATAAGTCACCGTTTCTTTCCAGTAGAACTGCTGAATCGTATGTTAAGTGTATATTTAACTGTATAAGAAAATGCCAATGTCATGTTGCATTCCACCTAAACAAGTATGCATGTTTCAGTCGCCCCACATTATCTCCAGCACTTGGCATTCTCAGTCTTTTTTAACTGTCCTAATAGATATAAAGTAAAAGTATCTCATTGTGATTTAACCTGCATTTCCCTGATGACTAATAACGTTTCACGCTTTAAATGGCCTTTTGTGTGTTTTTTGTGATTGGTCTGTTAAATATTTTTTCCAGGTTTTAATTGTTTTTTTCTTATTACTGAGTTGTATAGTTTTGGGCATGTATTTTCAATGTAAATTATTTCTCAGATTATGTAGTATAAATATTTTCTCCCAATTTTTGCCTTGTCTTATTTTGGTTTAGATCATTTTTCAGAAAAGTTTTAAATTTTGATGAAGGCCAATTTATTATTTTTTTCTTTAAAATGCTCTTTGTGTCCTATTTATAAAATCTTTTGACTACTCCAAGGTTGCAGACTCTCTCATATATTTTCCCCTAGAAGTGGCATAGGTTTTACATATTTAGATTTCCCAATTAGTCTGATAGTCCATTTCAAGTTACTCTTTTTTTTTTTCACATGATATAAGGTACAAGTCTCATTTTTTTCCATATTGATACCCAGTTCTAGTACCATCTGTTGAAAAGTCTTATTTTCCTCCATTGAATTGTTTGGCACCTTTGTCCAAAATTGTATGACTGTATATATATATGTGTGTGTGTGTGTGTGTGTATATATATATATATAGAGAGAGAGAATCTATTTCTGTTCCATTATCTGTATGTCTGCCCTTATGTCAGCAATAAATTCTCTTGATTATTGTGACTTTTTAGTAGTCTTAAGATGTGTATATGCCCTCAAACTTTGTTTTTCTTGTCCCAATATAGTCTTTTGGCTACTTTAGGTCCTTTGCATTTCCACACGAGTTTTAGAATCTGCTTGTCAGTTTTCTACAAAAAATGCCTGCTCTGATTTTCATTGGAATTTCATTGAATCTATTTAGGGTAAACTGACATCTTAAAAATATTGTCTTCCTGTCTCAGTATGATGTATCTCTTTATTTAGATCTTATTAATTTTCTTAGTAAGATAATTTAGTTTTTAGTGTAGACATCTTGAATGTCTCTTGAAAAATTTACTCCTAAATGTTTCAGATGTTATTTTAAATGTTTATTTTTTTAGAATTTCACGTCCTAATTGTTTGCTGCTAGAGTAAAGAAATAACAACTGATTTTGTGTATTAATATTCTTTGATATTGAGATCTTGCTAAATTCACTTACTACTTATAAAAGATTTTTATGTGGATTTCTTTATACGTGTGCGTGGCTAATAATATCATCTGTAGATAAAGACAGCTTTACTTTTTCTTTTCTAATATGTATGCTTTCATTTATTTTTGGTTTTTGCACTGGCTAGAACCTATAGTACAACAATTGAGAATTGGTATGAGTGATAATCTTGTCTTATTCAGTTTCTTCCCATTAAGTTACTTGTAGGTTGTTTGCAAATGCCTTTCATTTGGCTTAAAAGCTTCTAGTCCTAGATTGCTGAATTTTTATTGTGAATGGATATTCAGATTTGTCAAATATTTGTTTTTACAGCTATTGATATGATTGTATTTTTTTTATTCTGTTCAGATGATTTCTATCAATTCAGGTTTAAAATATACATTTCTGAAATGAGTTTGTGCAATAATACCACTTGTCATGGTACACTAGCCCGTAGACGTATTGCTGGATTCAATTCGATATTTTCTGTTTGGAGAGGTTTTAAATTATGTTGTTTTGACATAAGGCTATTCAAAGATTTTTTGTTTTTTGTTTGTTTGTTTTCCCTTGAGTTGGCTTTGGTGATTTGTGCCTTTCAAGGAATTTTTTTCATTTCCTCTAGTTTGTCAAATCTATTGGCATAAATTTGTTCTGATATTCCCTTACTATTCACTTAAAAGAATCTATAGTAAAATCCCCTTTCATTTCTGATATTGGTAAGTTGTATCTGCTCTCCTTTAACTTGTTCAGCTTACATACAAATTTATCAATTTTACTGATTTTTTCAAAATACAAGCTTTTCATTTCATTGATGGTTTTTGTTGTTTGTTTTCTAGTTCATTGATTTCTACTCTTATCTTTGTTTATCTCCTTCTTTCTGCTTACTTTTGCTTCAAACCCAGAAGGTTTGAAGAAAGTTTATAGTCTTCTTCAAATTTGGGAAAATTTTTGGCATTATATGCTTACATGTCTCGCCACCTACCCCCACTCACCATCTTTTTTCCCTCTTCCTGGTATTCCAGTCACATGTATGTCTTAATTGGACCCTTGATGGTGGTGGTGTTACTGTTTAAAGTAATAATGGAAACAATATATTTAGAGGTTTATAATGAAAAATGTTTAACAATTATGCCACAAAAGAGAGAAGAAAGGAGATACGTTGTTACTGCTGCTATTGTCTTCTTCCTCTCTCGGCTTCATTTTTGAGAATAAGTATTGCATTTTCTTTAAGTCCACCATATTTTTCCCAGTTCCTAATCTCCTGTTAATTATCTCCAGCAAGGGAGATGTTATAGATGTTTTATATGTTGTAGTTTTCATATGTTGAAGTTCTTTTTTAGTTCCTTTTTATATCTGCTATTTCCATCCTCTTTGGATTCATTTTCCTCTGATTCTCTATTCTCTATTCTGATTCTCTATTTTTCTTCCTTTCCTCCCTCCCTCTCTTCTTCTTTCCTTTCTTTCTGGCTGCATGACTTGCGGGATCTTAGTTCCCTGACCAGGGATCAGACCCACACCCTTAGTGAAAGCGTGAGTTCTTACCACTGGACCACCAGGGAATTCCCTTCCTCTGAATTCTAAAGCATAATTATCATAATTGTCTTGTAATTTCTGTCTCCTGATTCCACATCTCTGTGCAATTTCTAGATTTGTTACTATAGACTGATTTTCCTCTTGGTTGGTTATATTTTCTCTTTTTTATACATGTGTAGTGATTTTTTTATTGGATTCTGAACATTGTAAATTTTATGTTATTTGAGAGCTGAATTTTGTTGTAGTCCTTCAAAGAGTGTTTGTTGAGCTTTGTTATATTAATCATTTAGCTTATTGGCAGATAAATTTGATTCTTTCAAAGGTTTTTTTTGTTTGTTTTTTTTTAAAGACTTCAGTAAAACACATCTAGAGTAGACTTTATAGCTTTATGGCTAGTTAAGACAACATGAGGTTGATTCTTCTGTGGTCTCCATTGAATGCTTTTTCTACTGCATAGGGACTTCTTACCCTAGCTATTTGTGAACTCAGAATATTTCCAGTAATGTGTGAACTCTGGGGGTGTTCTGCTTGCAACTCTCTGGCAGTTGTTCTCCTTAGAAGTTGTCCTTTACATACTTACAGAATTTCACCTTATGAATGTGCAGATTAATACTTAGCCAAATTATAAAGGGGACCCAGTGAATATTTCTCGCTCCATTACTCTTCTCCACATAATCTACCTCCCTCTAAGTTTGGGAAATTTCCTCCAGGCAGAACTACTAGGACTCAGAGGGTTCACCTTCATTAGAGTTTCCCGTAAATCAGCTACCAAAGTCTTATGCTACCTGTTGTTCGTATGGTTTGCTCAAGTTTCTAGTTAATTATGGCCTGACAGTAAGTCCAAACTTTGTTTTTTCCTAATGGCTTAAAGCAGAAGTCCAAATTTTCATTGTTATCCAAGGTTATACCAGCACAGAGATTAGAGTCCATTTTCCAATGTTGCAGTCCCCTGTCCTTGACCCCAATACTCCCTCCCAAAAGCAATCACTTCCCAATCTTTCTGTTGTTTTCATGTTTACTTCCATTTTGTTTATGTTGCTATTTCTTGAGGCTTTTGTTTTTAAAATCTGAATTTCTACTGTGGAATACAGAGATGTGGCTCTTTATCATATTCTTCAGCTTTACTCCATACATGAAACTTTCGCATCACTCCATCTTCCCAACAACCATTATACCATAATTTTGGTTGAGTAAATATTCAGTGTTTACACTATGTTGGTTTGTGGTTATTTGTATAGCTGGACCATATAACATACTATGATTATTTTTATTTATTGGACACATTTTTGTTTCCCTCGTGGTGGTGCTAAGTTGCTTCAGTCATATTCAACCCTATGGACTGTAGCCCTCCAGGCTCCTATGTCCATGGGATTCTCCAGCAAGAATATTGGAGTGGGTTGCCATAGTTGGTAACTATCTTGCTTTTTTAATCACCAAAACCTCCTCTAGTTATGTATGTATCATCTTGGTATGTCTAAACACTTAAGGTATTCTAGCTTTATCTTATTGAAGAAGATAAAGTCTCTAGAGCCTAATGCCTTTTAACCTGCTTTTATTTGGTCTTGTCATCCAGGTCCTTAGAACATTTTCCCTGATATCTTCTTTTACCATAATCCTAGAGATTACCTTTGCCTGTTTATTGGTTTAAATTCCGTTTCCTGTATCCCATGTTTTCTTCTTGGTTTACCACCTCATTTTTGGTGGATCAAATTCTCTGGTAACTACCTGAGAAAAGATACCTGAGAAATTGTTCTTTGTTTGTTTTTTGTGAAGTTGTATGCCTTTATTTTACCTGAATATTTGATCAATAGTTCTGCAAGTTATATTTTTATAAATAATTTTTATTTGATTAAGAGTGTTTTCTCATTTCCTTGTTTGTTAAGAATTTCTTAATAAATAGGTGTTAAATTTTATCAAATGCCTTTTCTGCCTCTGGTTATATGAAAACTTTTCCCTTCAGAACTTGGAAAGTTTTGTTTTCTTCTAGCTTTCTAATATTGTTGAGATATTTGATCTCTGTGTGATCTTTTTCCCTCCAGAAGCTTTTAGGGTTTTTTTTAATCCCTAGTGTTCTAAAATCTCACGATGATGCATCTTTGTATGTTTTAGTGTTGGTTTTCCAGATAAGAAAAAGTTAAGGTTGTATGAGTTTCAAATAGGATTCTGGGACATCCTCCCACTCTTTAGTGCCAACAGAAAAGCCTCAGGGCAGGAGTCAAGAGGCATGCAGTCCTGGCTTGAAGTGAGACATATGTGAACCAAATCTGGTTGCCATAGCAGTGACTGAAACAAGAGACCAGGAGGATGGATCTGATGTTTTACATAAGAGGTAGCTGATACATTGTGGGTCTTTTTGCTTCCATCATGCTGGGGTTTTCATGAGCCCTTTTAGTCTAGAAAGTGATGCTGAGTTTATGAAAAATGTACCAAATTACCTTTTGATGATTCCGTCTCCTCGTTTTCTCTGTTTTCCTTTTTTGCAACACCTGCTAAGTAAAGTTTGGATTTTCTGAATTTTTCCTGAAATCTTATGTTTTCTCCATTATTTCTGTACTATATTGTATTGCCTGACTTTTGGAGAGATTTTCTCAGCCCCACCTTCCGATTCTTTGTATTTCTTCATTTCCACTCACATCTAAATTGACAAAGAAATTTATTGTTGTTTCTGAATATATGTATTTATGTATACACATACACACACATACACATACCGGATGTTATTCAGTGCTTACAGCATTTGTTTCTGAATTCTCTGAAATATTAGTTATAGGTCATGTGTTGTTTTCTGGGTTTTCTTCTTCATAAAAATAAAGTCTTTGTTTCCTCTCTGTTTATCTTTTCTTGTTAGTTTTGATCTCCGTATTTGTACTAGTGTTGCTCTCCAGGTGTTTGCTAATTAAGAGTGGAACTCTAAAAAGCTGCCTGAAGGCTCTCTGTGCATGGGCAAAATATAGCTTTCAACATCATCTCAAAGACTTTAATTCTTGGCTGGTCAAATTCCGTAGAGAAAACTCTTACAATCTTTGACCTGAAGGGTATATGACAGGCTGCCAGTGCTCAGGAATCCAAATGGGCAAAAGACTGAAAGCAGGACATTTAATACACAAACTTTTGTGGGTTAAGTATAAAGTAGAAGAGTGCATGCTGTGTTTGTGATAGGGATGTTACAGGCTTTAGACATAATATAATGGAGGTGGGCTTCCCAGGTGGCTCAGTGGTAAAGACTCTGCCTGCCAATGCAGGAGACACAGGTTTGGTCCCTGGGTCAGGAAGATCTCCTGGAGTAGGAAATGGCAACCTGCTCCAGTATTCTTGCCTGGAAAATTCCATGGACAGAGGAGCCTAGCAGTCCATGAGGCTGCAAAGGGTCAGACACAACTGAGGAACTGAGCATGCAAAGAAGGTAGGAAGACTTCATTCAAGAGGCAGATGACTCTACCTAACCAGAGAAGGAATTCATCAAGATGGTTCTTGCTTTTGCTTCTTAGCTGATCCTTAGGACTTGGGTGGTAGGAACTCAGGGGAGTTATATAGATGTAGCAAGTTGGAATATAGTAGCAGCTCCAATGAGTATCAGATCAGATCAGTCGATCAGTCATGTCCGACTCTTTGTGACCCCATGAATCGCAGCACACCAGGCCTCCCTGTCCATCACCAACTCCCGGAGTTCACTGAGACTAGTTTAGGGTATAACTTGGGTTTCCCAAATTTCAAGATATTTCATGTATAATAATATATATTTCAAATATGTGTATAATAGTAATCAAGTTTCTTCTAGTAACAGAAACACATTGTAAAACAAAGTGTTAGTCGCTTAGTTGTATCTGACTTTTTGCAACCCCATGGACTGAAGCCCACAAGGCTCCTCTGTCCATGGGCTTCTCCAGGCAAGAATACTGGAGTGGGTAGTCATTCCCTTCTCCAGGGGATCTTCCCGACCCAGGGATAGAACCTGGGTTTCCCACATTGTGGGTAGATTCTTTACCATCTGAGCCACCAAGGAAGCCCCTCATTGCAAACTACTTCAAGCCAAAAATAAAATTCTGTTGACCAATGTAATTGACAAGGTCAATGATAGAATGGATCAGGTATGATAAGGACTCAATGCTCAAGTAGTATCATCAGGAATTTCCTTTTCTATATCTCTTGGTTTTGCTTTACATTGGCTTGTTTTTTTGGTGGGTTTCTCCATATGGTTGAAATTATGAGCATCAACTGGAGTCATAAGTGACTAGAAAAACTTTCTATATCAGAGAATCTTCCTTCTTAGCTCCTATATTTAGGAAGTGTCATGAGAGGAACTCTGCTGGCCTGCTTTAATGGACCAGTCATGAAGGACAGAGGATGATTAATTGAGTATGAATCACATGGGAAAAGAAGAGCTTGAGTCTGGTGCCTTACCAGGCCAATCTGATACTCTTCGTCACCTGGGACAAAGCAGTTTCTCAGGCAAGAGGAGCCCTAGGAAGGGAGAGTGAAAAGTGTTGTTACAGACCCAAAATTACTCATTTTAGCTTAATTTATACCATTCAGCAGTTAAACATGGCTTTTCCTTGAATTTCATGTTGTATATAGTAAAAGTCACCACCGACTTTAGACATCGGTAAAAGAATGGAGTGTTGCAGTTGCGGGGCATTACACGTTTATGAGTTATCCCAACTTTTAGGTATTTTCTGTCATTGAAGACCCCACTGCTGAGAATGTAACTTCCTGGGGAGTCAGCTCCTATCATGACCATCAATAAATCTGGAACTCACAATAGTAATGTGCTGATGGAAAGGGTGATTCTTTTTAGGTACTTTTGTTCATGTTTCCTAGGAGTCTTCACACCTTTTTTCTATAGAAGCAAAGGGAATTGCATTTGTTTGTACTTAAAGTCCTTACCTATTGGTAAGACCTTGGTAGTCTAAGAGGAAGAACTAAATCTTCTGAATCCTGTTTCATGTCAGGAGGAAAACAGAGGAATGAAAGTGTCCCAGGCAAAAGACCAAGGCCTTAAGACCTCCAGGAGTTGAAAGGGTAGGGAAAACTGCAAGGCCCCAGGACAATTAAAACCTTAATAACTATTATAGCATTTCAGATTCAGGGTTTTTAGGTGGTTCCAGTACATATGAAAGAGAGAGAGGCACGATGATTGGGAAAACATGGCTTGGCACATAGGCCAGTGGTATGGATACAAAAAGCCTGGGCATCAGAGATATTGCCTAGACCTCATCTGGTTGTGTGGTTGTGACTGTCTTGAGTACTCTGTTGAAAAGGGTTCAGAAGCTGCAGGGAGGAGAGCTGTAATTAGTTCAGAAGATCAGTCATGATCTTCTGGGTATGATAGAAGATATATAAGCCTAGTAATTCTTTCAAGGACATTTGGTAGAATGGTCTAAGGAGATGTTCAGAACTCAAACCTAAACACAAATACTTAGACTGATGCATGGAACAAGAAATCGGAGTTATAAAATGCTTTAATCTGTCAAATACTGTAGGAATTAAACTGAGAAACACATTGGTGGATTCTTTAAGATTGTTAGTTGGAGGCAGGACTTGGGGGAATCCATGGATAAATACATTCAAAAAATTATGTCAATGACTTCAAAAATCACTTGTGAGTTTTTTTGGGAAAAAAATTGTGCTTATTAGTAACCAAACAAATGCAAGGACTATTAGAGCAGACTGTTAATTAGCAATCAGCCTTGCCTAATCTTAGTGTACTTGTAAGTTTCGGTTGCCACTCAATCAGTTTAAGGATGCTACTTTGTATACAAAATAATACAAAGTTTCCAAGCACCTCTAAAAGTGTTTTCCTTCATTCAGAAATCAAATGTTTATTGAGCTTCCACTGCATGCCAGATGTGCTAGGCTCTGGAATATAGGACTGGTTATGATACACTTCCTCTCCATGTGAAGTTAAAATGTAACACATGGCAACAGCCACAGAGCTGGAAGAAAAGAGAGGAAGATTCATCCTGCCTTAAGATTTGAGGACTATGTCACAAAGGAGGTAACATTTGAGATAGGCTTTTAAGGAATGACTAAATATGTTTGCTCCATAAACTCCCCTGATACACCTGTGTGCTTTATTTTTAAATTTTTGAAACATTTGAGCTCCTTTATAGATAAGGTATGACAGGGAACTAAACAAAGGAAGACTTGAATTAAAAAAAAAAAAAGAATGTACCTATATATTTTAGTTTAATGGAGTGTTGAAACATCAGAGGAAGAGCTATAAAACTTTGAGTAAATTAAACAATCTAATTATATATTATGTGGTGACAGTTCCTCTATTTTTATTGTAGTAAGAGCACAATATGAGATCTACCCTCTTAACACATTAAGTATACAATACAGTATTGTTAATTATAAGCACAATGTTGTACAACAGAACTTTAGGATTTACTCATTTGGCTTATCTAACACTTTATACCTTTTCTGTAGCTCTCCCTTTTCCCCCTCCCCTATGCCCAGATGGTGGCAAACACCAGTCTACACTGTTTCTATGAATTTAACTATTTTTAGATACCCCATATAAATGGAATCATGTGAAATTTGTTTTGCAGTGACTGGTTTATTTCACTTGGTATAATATCCTCAGGTTCACCCATGTTGTTGCATATGGCACAACTGCCTCTTTTAAGGTTGAATGATCCTTATTGCCAAATTCAAACTTAAATTGAAGAAAGTAGGTAAAATCACTGAACCATTCAGGTATGACCTAAATCAAATCCCTAACGATTATACAGTGGACATGAAAATAGATTTAAGGGACTAGATCTGATAGAGTGCCTGATGAACTATGGACAGAGGTTCGTGACATTGTACAGGAGACAGGGAGCAAAACCATCCCCAAGGGAAAAAAATGCAAAAAACCAAAATGGCTGTCTGAAGAGGCCTTACAAATAGCTGTGAAAAGAAGAGAAGCAAAAAACAAAGGAGAAAAGGAAAGATATACCCATCTGAATGCAGAGTTCCAAAGAATAGCAAGTGGAGATAAGAAAGCCTTCCTCAGTGATCAGTGCAAAGAAATAGAGGAAAACTATAGAATGGGAAAGACTAGAGATCTCTTCAGGAAAATGAGAGATACCAAGGGAACATTTCATGCAAAGATGGGCTCAATAAAGGACAAAAATGGTAGGGACCTAACAGAAGAAGAAGATATTAGGAAGAGGTGGCAAGAATACATAGAACTGTACAAAAAAGATCTTCATGTGTGAAGTCAAGAGGGCCTTAGGAAGCATCACTACAAACAAAGCTAGTGGAAGTGATGGAATTGCAGTTGAGCTATTTCAAATCCTAAAAGATGATGCTGTGAAAGTGCTGCACTCAATGTGTCAACAAATTTGGAAAACTCAGCAGTGGCCACAGGACTGGAAAGGTCAGTTTTCATTCCAATCTCAAAGAAAGGCAGTGCTAAAGAATGCTCAAACTACTGCACAATTGCACTCATCTCACACAGTAGTAAAGTAATGCTCAAAATTCTTCAAGCCAAGCTTCAACAATACATGAACTGTGAATTTCCAGACGTTCAAGCTGGTTTTAAAAAAGGCAGATGAGTCAGAGATCAAATTGCCAGCATCCGCTGGATCATCGAAAAAGCACGAGAGTTCTAGAAAACTATCTATTTCTGCTTTATTGACTATGCCAAAGCCTTTGACTGTGTGGATCACAATAAACTGTGGAAAATTCTGAAAGAGATGGGAATACCAGACCACATGACCTGCCTCAAGAGAAATCTGTAGGCAGATCAGGAAGCAACAGTTAGAACTGGACATAGAACAACAGACTGGTTCCAAATAGGAAAAGGAGTACGTCAAGGCTGTATATTGTCACTGTGCTTATTTAACTTATATGCAGAGTACATCATGAGAAACGCTGGGCTGGAAGAAGCCCAAGCTGGAATCAAGATTGCCAGGAGAAATATCAATAACCTCAGATATGCAGATGATACCACCCTTATGGCCGCTGCTTAAGTCACTTCAGTCGTGTCCGACTCTGTGCAACCCCATATACAGCAGCCCACCAGGCTCCCCCGTCCCTGGGATTCTCCAGGCAAGAACACTGGAGTGGGTTGCCATTTCCTTCTCCAATGCATGTAAGTGAAAAGTGAAAGTCAAGTCACTCAGTCATGTCCAACTCTTAGCGACCCCATGGACTGCAGCCTACCAGGCTCCTCCATCCATGGGATTTGCCAGGCAAGAGTACTAGAGTGGGGTGCCATTGCTTTCTCCACTCTTATGGCAGAAAGTGAAAAAGAACTAAAGAGCCTCTTGATGAAAGTGAAAGAAGAGAGTGAAAAAGTTGGCTTAAACCTCAACATTCAGAAAACTAAGATCATGGCATCCGGTCCTATCGCTTCATGGCAAATAGAAGGAGAAACAGTGGCAGACTTTATTTTTTGGGGCTCCAAAATCACTGCAGATGGTGGCTGCAGCCATGAAATAAAAAGACACTTACTCCTTGGAAGATAAGTTATGACCCACCTAGACAGCATATTAAAAAGCAGAGACATTACTTTGACAACAAAAGTCCATCTAGTCAAGGCTATGGCTTTTCCAGTAGTCATGTATGGATGTGAGAGTTGGACTATAAAGAAAGCTGAGCACTGAAGAATCAATGCTTTTGAACTGTGGTGTTGAAGAAGATTCTTGAGAGTCCCTTGGACTGCAAGGAGATCCAACCAATCCATCCTAAAGGAAATCAGTCCTGAATGTTGATGCAAAGAGCTGACTCATTTGAAAAGACCTTGATGCTGGGAGGGATTGGGGGCAGGAGGAGAAGGGGATGACAGAGCATGAGATGGTTGGATGGCATCACCAACTCAATGGACATGAGTTTGAGTAAACTCCAGAAATTGGTGATGGACAGGGAGGTCTGGCGTGCTGCAGTTCATGGGTTACAAAGAGTCAGACATGATTGAGTGACTGGACTGAACTGAAACACTATTTTATGTATATACCACATTTCCTTTATCAGTTCATCCATTAATGACCTTTTAAGATGTTTTCATAGCTTGGCTATTCGTGAATACTGGGACAGCAAACATGGGAATATACACACATATATATATATATATGGTCCTGATTTCAATTATTCTGAATATGTATTCAAAAATGAGATTGCTGGATCACATGGTAGTTATATTTTTAATTTCTTGAGAAACCTCCATACTCTTTTCCAAAGTGGCTTCCCCAGTTTGCCTTCCCATCACAATGTACAGAGTTTACATTTTTCCATATCATCACCAACCCTTCTGTCTTTTATTTGTAATGGCCATCCCACCTGGTGTGAGGTGGCATCTCATTTTGGTTTTTTCATTTCATTTCCCTGCGATTAGTGATGCTGAGAATCTTTTCATAGCTCTGTTGGCGATTTATATGTCTTCTTTGGAGAAATGTCTGTTCAAGTTTTTTGCCTATTTTTTGAATGGGCTTTTTGTTTTATTGGTTTTTCACTATTGAGTTGTAGGAGTTCCTTGTGTATCTTGAATATCAACTATGAAATATATGGTTTGCACATATTTTCTCCCATTCCGTTGGTTGCCTTTTCAGGCTGTTGATTATTTAATTATGAAGGCTTTTTAGTTTAATGTAGGCCCACTTGTCATTTTTGCATTTGTTGCTTGTGCTTTGGTGTCGTATCTTGCATGTACTTTAATTTCTGCATTATTTATTGCATATTTACTGAGTATAATCCAGAGACCAAATGAAGACCTGGAGGTGGTAGAAGCAAATCCATGTTTCTCAATAAAAAAGATAATCTTGTAGTTCTCAAGTAAATTTGGATTCCAAAGGAAATGGCCATCTTTGTTGAGAGACTATATAGCAAAGTGATAAAAAGTGCATTTCTGGAGCCTATCTGCCTATGTTGAGTATATCTTAGACAGTTTTGTTGTTCAGTCACTAAGTTGTAGCCAACTCTTTGTGACCCCATGGACTGCAGCATACCAGGCTTCCCTGTCCACCACTGTCTCCTGGAGATGTACAAGTTCCTGTCCATTGAGTTGGTGATGCTATCTAACCATCTCATCTTCTGCCACCCTCTTCTCCTTTTGCCCTCAATCTTCCCCAACATCAGAGTCTTTTCCAACGAGTTGGCTCTTCTCAAGTGGCCTAAGTATCGGAGCTTTATCTTCAGCATCAATCCTCTAAGCAGATATTCAGGGTTGAGTTCCTTTAGGGTTGACCAATTTGATCTCCTTGCAAGCAAGGGACTCTGAAGAATCTTCTTTAGCACCACAGTTTGAAAGCATCAATTCCTTGGTGCTCAGCCCTTTTTCTTTTCTTTTCTTTTCTTTTTTTTTTTTGACCCAATTCTCACATTCGTACATGACTACTGGAAAAAGTCATTCCTTTAGATAGACCTTCGTTGGCAAAGTGATGGCTTTGCTTTTTAATATGCTAATTATGTTTGTCATAGCTTTCCTCCGAAGAAGCAAGCATCTTCTAATTTCATAGCTGCAGTCACCATCCACAGTGATTTTGGAGCCCAAGAGAAAAGTCTGTCACTGCTTCTACTTTTACCCCTTTCATTTGCCATGAAGTGATGGGATCAGGAGCCATGATCTTAGTTTTTTGAATGTTGAGTTTTAAGCCAGCTTTTTTACTCTGCTCTTTCACCTTCATGAAGAGACTCTTCTATTCCTCTTCACTTTCTGCCATTAGAGTAGTGTCATCTATATATCTGAGGTTGTTGATGTTTCTCTTGGCAATCTTGACTCTGGCTTGTAACTCATCCAGCCCAGCATCTCACATGATGTACTCTGCATGGAAGTTAAATTAACATAATGATAATATACAACCTTGTCATACTCCTTTCCACTTTGGAACCAGTTAGTTGTACCATGTAAGGTTCTACGTGTTGTTTCTTGACCTGCATACAGATTTCTCAGGAGGCTGGTAGGTGGTCTGGTATTCCCATCTCTTTAAGAATTTTCCCGTTTGTTGTGATCCATACAGTCAAAGGCCGTGAAGCAGAAGTACAGTCACTGAAGCAGAAGTAGATGTTTTTCTGGAATTCCCTTTCTTTCTCTGTGATCCAGTGAATGTTGGCAATTTGATGTCTGGTTCCTCTGCCTTTGCTAAAGCCAGCTAGTACATCTGGAAGTTCTCGGTACACATACTGTTTAAGCCTAGCTTGAAGGATTTTGAGCATAACCCTACTAACACATGGAACAAGTGCAGTTGTGAGGTAGTTTGAGCATTCTTTGGCACTGCCCTTCTTTGGAATTCGAATGAAAACTGACCTTTTCCAGTCCTATGGCCACTGCTGAGTTTTCCAAATTTGCTGACATTTTGAGTGCAGCCCTTTAACAACATCATCATTTAGGATTTGAAATAACTCAGCTGGAATCCCATCAGCTTTACTAGCTTTGTTGGTAGTAATGCTTCCTAAGGCCCACTTAACTACACACTCCAGGATGTCTGACTCTAGATGGGTGACCACACCATTGTGGCTATCCCAGTCATTTAGCCTTTTTTGTATAGTTCTGTGTGTTATTGTGACCTTTTCTTAATCTCTTCTGCTTCTGCTGGGTCCTTACTGTTTCTGTCCTTTATCATGCCCATCCTTGCATGAAATGTTCCCTTGATAGCTCCAATTTTCTGGAAGAGATCTCTAGTTTTTCTCATTCTGTTGTTTTCCTCTATTCCTTTGCATTTTTCATTTAAGAAGCCTTTTTTTTTTTTTTTTTAATCTCTCCTTGCTGTTCTCTGGAACTCTGCAATCAGTTAGGTATGTCTTTGCCTTCCTCCCTTGCTTTTTGCTTCTCTTCTTTCCTCAGCTACTTATAAAGCTTCTTCAGACAACTGTTTTGCCTTCTTGCATTTCTTTTTCTTGGGGATGGTTTTAGTCACTGCCTCCTGTACAGTGTTATGAACCTCTGTCCATAGTTCTTCATGCACTCTATCAATTATAATTCCTTCAATCTATTCATCACTTCTACTGTATAATCATAAGGGACTTTATTTAGGTCATACCTGAATAACCTAGTGGTTTTCCCTACTTTCTTTCATTTAAGCCTGAATTTTGCAGTAAGGAACTCATGATCTGAGCCATAGTCAGCTCCAGGTCTTATTTTTGCTGGCTGTATAGAGCTTCTCCATCTTCAGCTGCAAAGAACATAGTCAGTCTGATTTTGGTATTGACCATTTGGTGACGTCCATGTGTAGAGTTGTCTCTTCTGTTCTTGGAAAAGGGTATTTTCTATGACCAGCGTGTTCTCTTGGGAAAATTCTGTTAGCCCTGCCCTGCTTCATTTTGTACTCCAAGGCCAAATTTGCCTGTTACTCTGAGTATCTCTTAACTTCCTACTTTTGGATTCCAATCTCCTATGATGAAAAAGACATCAGTTTTGGTGTTCTAGAAGGTCTTATAAGTCTTCCTAGAAGTGGTCAACTTCAGCTTCTTCATCATCAGTGTTTGGGGCATAGACTTGGATTACTGTGATGTTGAATGATTTGCCTTGAAAACGAACCAAGATCATTCCGTCATTTTTGAGATTTTACCCAAGTACTGCATTTCAGACTCTCTTGTTGACTGTGAGGGCTTATCCATTTTTGTAAGGGATTCTTGCCCACAGTGTGTGCTAAGTTGCGGTCATGTCTGACTTCTTGTGACCCTATGGACATGTCACAACCCTATGGACATGATGCTATGGAAACCCCATGGCCACCAGGCTCTTCTGTCCATAGGATTCTCCAGGCAAGAATACTTGAGTGGGTTGCCATGCCCTGCTCCAAGGGATCTCCCCAACCCAGGGATTGAACCCAAGTCTCTTAAGTCTACTGCATTGGCAGATGAGTTCTTTACCACTAGCACCACCTGGCACACCCTCTTGCCCATATAATGGTCATCTGAATTAAATTCGTCCATCCCCAACCATTTTAGTTCACTGATTCCTAAAATGTCGATGTTTACAATGTTTACAATTTATTGTCTCAATTTCTTCATGTCTAATATGAATAATAATATGAATAATATAATACAATTTAATATATAATAAAATATAATTATAAAATATAATTAATACATATAACAATATATAATATAATTTAATATAATATGAATATTAATAGTATCTATATCAGGGTTATTGTGAGGATTAAATGAATTAATACATGATAAATTCCATATTCCTTGGCACCTAACTCATTAAATGTTAGCTAATATTTTTTATGAAGACAACTAAGCTATATTAATATATTTATTCAAACTTTATTGTATCAGTTCAGTTCAGTTCAGTCTCTCAGTCATGTCTGATCTTTGTGACCCCATGGACTGCAGCACGCCAGGCCTCCCTGTCCATTACCAACTCCCGGAGCCTACCCAAACTCCTGTCCATTGAGTCGGTGGTGCCATCCAACCATCTCATCTTCTGTCGTCCCCTTCTCCTCCTGCCTTCAATCTTTCCCAGCATCAGGGTCTTTTCAAATGAGTCAGCTCTTTGCATCAGGTGGCCAAAGTATTGGAGTTTCAGCTTCAACATTAGTCCTTCCAATGAACATTCAGGACTGACTTCCTTTAGGATGGACTGGTTGGATCTCCTTACAGTCCAAGGGACTCTCAAGAGTCTTCTCCAACACCACAGGTCAAAAGCATCGATTCTTTAGCACTCAGCTTTCTTTATAGTCCAACTCTCACATCCATACATGACTACTAGAAAAACCATAGCCTTGACTAGATGGACCTTTGTTGGCAAAGTAATGTCTCTGCTTTTTAATATGCTGTCTAGGTTGCTCATAACTTTTCTTTTACTCCTAGTAAGTGTCTTTTTATTTCATGGCTGCAGTCACCATCTGTAGTGATTTTGGAGCCCCCCAAAATAAAGTCAGCCACTGTTTCCACTATTTCCCCATCTATTTGCCATGAAGTGATGGGACTGGATCCCTTGATCTTAGGTTTCTGAATGTTGAGCTTTAAGCCAAACTTTTCACTCTCCTCTTTCACTTTCATCAAGAGGCTCTTTAGTTCTTTTTCACTTTCTGCCATAAGGGTGGTGTCATCTGCATATCTGAGGTTATTGATATTTCTCGCAGCAGTGTTGATTCCAGCTTGGGCTTCATCCAGCCCAGTGTTTCTCATGATGTACTCTGCATATAAGTTAATAAGCATGGTGACCATATAGCCTTGACATACTGCTTTTCCTATTTGGAACCAGTCTGTTGTTCCATGTCCAGTTCTCACTGTTGCTTCAAAAAGGACAGAGTGATCTCTGTTCATCTCCAAGGCAAACCATTCAATATCACGGTAATCCAAGTCTATGCCCAGGCCAGTAATGCTGAAGAAGCTGAAGTTGAATGGATCTATGAAGACCTACTAGACCTTCTAGAATTAACAACCAAAAAAGATGTCCTTTTCATTATAGGGGACTGGAATGCAAAAGTAGGAAGTCAAGAAACACCTGGAGTAACAGGCAAATTTGGCCATGGAGTACAGAATGAAGCAGGGCAAAGGCTAATAGAGTTCTGCCAAGAGAATGCACTGGTCATAGCAAACACGTTCTTCCAGCAACACAAGAGAAAACTCTACACATGGACATCACCAGATGGTCAACACCAAAATTAGATTGGTTATATTTTTTGCAGCCAAAAATGGAGAAGATCTATATAGTCAGCAAAAGCAAGACCAAGAGCTGCCTGTGGCTCAGATCATGAACTCCTTATTGCCAAATTCAGACTTAAATTGAAGAAAGTAGGGAAAACCACTAGACTATTCAGGTATAACCTAAATCGAATCCCTAACGATTATACAGTGGAAGTGAAAAATAGATTGTATCAGGTGTGATTATTTTTCAGACTTTTGTAACTTTAGGCATCCTAGTTAATCAGATGTGAAACCTGAGTGGGGGCATCTGGTGTGTCACAAATGAAGTTTGCTTATTTTCTGAATAAAGAAAATGTAATTAAAATGTTTTTTTAACCCACCAAAAGCTTTCTTTGACCACCAGTGGCAATCTTCTCTCAAATCTTTGCTTATTTTTATTCTTTAAAAAAGAAAATTGAAGTTTAATTAACATAGCAAAATGCACAACTCTAAGTATGCAGCTTAATGTTTGGCTTTTTTTTTTTTTTTTTTTTTTTACATATATGCATTCTGATGTAACCATCAGCCAGGTCAAACAGAATATTTCTGTAACCCTACAATGGTCCAAGGCCATTCTTAACTTATATTTTTATAACACTGATTGTTGGGCCACAAAAGAGCATGCTTTCTCTTGGTTTTCATCTCAAGTCTCTCACCACATTTATTTAGATGACATCCCCTGTCTCACTGAAACTTTACATCTCATGGCCTGTCCACTTAGGACATAGCTGCCTACTGGTTAAGAAATAAATCAGGTTTATTTCATAGAATGTTAAAAACTAATACTTAAGTTATTACTTTTCCCCTAGATAATATTTTAAATAAATCTTTCCATGCTTTAATTCCCAGAGTGATCAACGAATGGTAGGAATTTTAGCTATTACTATGGTATTGCTTTGGTATTGTTTTTGCACCAGAGGTCTGTCATACTCCTAAAATTGTGTCATGTTTGCGCTTCTATACACTACTGACATAAATCAAATTCACTCAGGTGGCATAGTGGGATCCTGTAACCTAAAGGTGGGGTCAGCAAATTTTTTTCTGTGAAGGGCCAGATAACGTGGCTTTTTTTTTTTTTTTTTTGGTTTTGTGTGCTATGCAGTTCCTGTCAAGACTTCTCTGTCATAACTAATCAACTGCTGTTATAGAGCAAAAGGAACCACAGGCAAGACTATAGAGTTGGGAAGGGCTATGTTCCAATGAAACTTTATTAAAAAAAAAAGCAGACAGTGGGCCATTTTTGGCCTGAAAACTGTAGTTTGCCCATCCTTTGTCTGAGCTTAGCCTCATACCAGTTCTGTGACTTAAACTTTTTTTCTTCATCAGTAAATAAGGATACTGCTCCCTTTTTTCTTCATCAGTAAATAAGGATACTGCTCCCATCAAATTTTTATAAAATCACTTTGTAAACTGCCTAGTGCCCAACTAATTGGTTCATAATAATAATACACGAGCTTTGAGACTTAACCAACTAATATTGGGGCTCCTGGAAAACTGTCATCTTTGTTTCTTTTCTTGTCTCTACCCTGTTCCCTACTGTTAATCCCTATTCACAATCCCTCCACCAACACACACAAATACCACATCTTTGGATCTCTGTTCTCATCTGTTCCGGCTGCACCCTAGGGCCCCCTTTTCCCATGCACACCTACCAGGCTTCATTTTTGCATGCTCCCTATCAGCTCTTCCTCTTCAGATTAGACCTTTAGTGACAGAATAAATATCACGACTGGCCCAACTTTCTAAAAGGAGTGATTTTTAGATAAATGACTTTTTCTAAGATGCCCTTGGAGCATCTCACAATAGCAGTCTAAAAATTCAAGTAGAGTTTGTGATTCTAAGTATGTTAAATTACTTCTGAGAAATTCACTTACAGCCCAAACAGCAACTCAGCTCTGGGAAACAAGGAGAAATCCAGGCTTAGAGGATGCCATATGAAACTATGTACATGCATAAAGTTGTATTCACAAAGGAGGGAGCCACTGACAACAGGCACCTGCAGGCAGGTTAGGGAGAAAGGCTGGATCTAGACCTACCAAACCACCTGTCAGTTGCCAAAATATACAAATTAAACAGTGGTTTGTGGCAGTGCTACGCTGGTAAACCAACTCCCTAAGGGGAAACGGGACTGCAACCCAGCACTGTTTGTAACACTTACCAATTTCCATGGTGTAAATACTCTCACCATGGCTTCCCTTGTGGGTCAGCAGTAAAGAATTCACCTACAGTGCAGGAGACACAGGCTCAATACCTGGGTCAGGAAGATCCCCTGGAGAAGGAAATGGCAACCCACTTCAGGGAAATCCCATGGACAGAAAAGCCTGGCAGGCTGTAGTACATGGAGTCACAAAAGAACGACTAAACAACACTTCCACCAGGGATCAATATAACAAACTATCAAGCTACCAATGGATTAACAGCCAGCTCACAGAATCACTGAATATTTCACAGTCACTTGTTCTTGTCAGTGCTTTCGCATCACTGGCTCCATGGCTTCAACTATCAGGCAGGTTGGGTAAGATGAAACAGTTTACCTCTAATGGTCACTAGAGGAATGAAAGCTTCCCAGTTTTCTCACTCAGACCAGATAGGTTTAGAGGCGGTAATTTTTCTTGACCCTAGGTCCTAAGAAAATGCATGAATGTTAAGCTCTTCCTCTGAATTAAATAGTATAACTAGTTAACATTATTTGATCTACACACACACACCTTACTATATTCTTCATGAGCTGATGACTGATTTCCCCCTCAAAAGTATTCACTCCACACTCTTTGTACATTTAGGAAGATTTTTGACAGAAATCTCAGTCCTTGCCTTTTTCAAAATGTAGTCCTCAGATAAGCAGCGCCGCATCACCACAGAGCATTTTGGAAAGCAAAATTTCAAGTTGCACTTTTCATGTTTTTAAACCAGATTTAAAAATGCATTAAAGTTTGGGAAATGCTGCTTTGTGCTCCATTCAATTTATAGTTAGAAGCTAGACAAAAAAAAAAAAAAAAACCCTGATGAAATTTGCCATTTACCAGACCACAAAAATAATCAAAATAATCAGGCTTCTCTCTTTGTAGTGATGATTTGAAAAACTCTATACAGATTTGTTTTCACTTGAGATATAAAAATATTCAGAATTAGTCTGATTTAAAACATGAAACTGTCCTTTGCCCAGTCACAGCCATGTACTCTTACTGCTACTGCTAAGTCACTTCAGTCGTGTCCGACTCTGTGCAACCCATTGACGGCAGCCCACCAGGCTCCCCTGTCCCTGGGATTCTCCAGGCAAGAACACTGGAGTGGGTTGCCATTTCCTTCTCCAGTGCATGAAAGTGAAGTCGCTCAGTTGTGTCCGACTCTTAGCCACCCCATGGACTGAAGCCTACCAGGCTCCTCCGCCCATGGGATTTTCCAGGCAAGAATACTGGAGTGGGGTGCCACTGCCTTCTCCGCATGTACTCTTAGGTAACTACTAAAAATGAGGGAAATTGGAAAGATGTTCTTGTCTTCGTTCCACCTTCCCCTTCAGCCTTCTGTCCATCGTTTAATCACATGCTGTGGTAGAAAGTATAGTGCCCCTCCCCCAAGATGGCTGTGTCCTAATCCCCAAAACCTGTGACTATGTAACCTTACATGGCCCAAGGAACTTTACAGATGGAATTAATTAAGGATTTCAAGACACTAGAGTATCCAGGTGTGCCCAATGAGGTCACAGGGCTCTTGAAAGAGAAAAGAGGCAGGCAGGAGTCAGAGGAGCTACCAAGAACACTGGAGTGGGTTGCCATTTCCTTCTCCAACGCATGAAAGTGAAAAAATAAAGTGAAGTTGCTCAGTCGTGTCCGACTCCTAGCGACCCCATGGACTGCAGCCCACCAGGCCCCTCCGTCCATGGGATTTTCCAGGCAAGAGTACTGGAGTGGGGTGCCATTGCCTTCTCCAATGACCACAGAAGCAGACGTCAAAGTTGTCCAACCACAAATCAAGGAATGTAGTGTCTAAAAGCTGAACAACGGAAAAATAACAACAGTTCTCCCCCACAACCTCCAGAACAACCGTGATCCTGCCAGCATCAGCCCAGTGAAATCTGTTTCAGAGGTCTGAACTTCAGGACGGTAAGATTACAAATTATGCAAATTATGTGACCTTTTTTAAGTCCTAAATGTATAGTAATTTTTCTGTAGCAATAAAAACCTGTCTCCCCAGTTAGAATGTGAGCATTTCAAGACCATGATTATGTTCTATTTTAACTGTAGTGCCTAACCAATAGGTTCTTCATAAAGGTTTGGAGAAAAAAATGAGTGAATGGGGTAGTAGCCATCCTTCTACTCTGCATCTAAATCTCATCTCACTCTTTCACTACATGAAACTTTCCATGGTTTTCCACTACTCTTAGGATAAACAGAACCCTTGCCATGGCCTGCATGCCTGCTGGGCTAGCCTGGTGCCAGCACTCACTTCTGGCTACGCTGGCAGTTTTTCATGTTTGAATCCCTACCCTCCCTCTCCACCTCCCCATGTATGTGATTATACCCTATTTCTTATTTCAGAACTTTCTCAAACATCACTTTCTCCAGGGATCTCATCCATCTTTGATTTATATATTGAATTTTTTTTTTTAGCACTTCCATTTGTAAATATAAAAAGATCTTTCTCCAACATGGGATTCTAAGCTGTATGAGAATAGAGACCATTTTCACCATATATTTCAGTGCCTGGCATAGAGCAGGAACCCAGTAGTCATTATGTGTTGAGTGAAATTTTTTAAATAAAAATTAGTCATTGCATATATAAAAGAAAAGAGAAAATGCTTTAGTGATTTGAGTCTCACTTGTAAAAAATTATATATTAGAAAAAAAGTTTTAAGAAAAAAATCAGAAGTCTCTATACTATACAGCACTGTTGTTAGATTTCAGTTTCTGACCGCAATTTAGAATCTTCTATATTGAGCATAGAATCTTCTGTATTGAACTACATTTAATGGTAGTTGATATTTATCTGATAGAGCTGTTGAATGACCTCCCTTTGCCACTCCTCCCTTCCTCCTTTCATCTTTCCTGTTTCCTCCTATGCTATACCTGTATGTACACCCTACTACCTGTAGTCTTTTCTTTCAGAGGTTTATCAAGTGGTACAGAGCTTGATGTATGCAGCCTTGAGACATTACAAGTTCAACTTGTGGGGACATTGTGTCACTCTACGTTCATTGTGTCAGGTCAGGTATTGAGAAATTCACGATCCCTCAAACATCAATCTCTCAAGGAGCTCTTCTCCTCAGTCAAAATCAGTTATATTGGAGTGGTCTTCAGTTCCCCCATAATATTAAGAGCTCTTCAAATTCAAATACAGAGCTTTTCCTTGAGGAAGCTGGGCATCAGGAGCTTTCAGGAGCCTCCAAGTCTTTCAGGAGCAAGAAAGGACAAATCCCAAAGACTTAACTACTCTACATTCACAGTTGGTTTATTTCTGTCAGTTAATACTATAATAGATAAATGAATATGAGCTCAAAAAGTTTCAGTTCAGTTGCTCAATCATGTCCAACTCTTTGTGACCCCATGAGTTGCAGCATGCCAGACCTCCTTGTCCATCACCATCTCCTGGAGTTCACTCAGACTCATGTCCATCGAGTCAGTGATGCCATCCAGCCATCTCATCCTCTGTCGTCCCCTTCTCCTCCTGCTCCCAATCCCTCCCAGCATCAGAGTCTTTTCCAATGAGTCAACTCTTCGAATGAGGTGGCCAAAGTACTGGAGTTTCAGCTTTAGCATCATTCCTTCCAAAGAACACCCAGGGCTAATCTCCTTTAGAATGGACTGGTTGGATCTCCTTGCAGTCAGGCCATAAGTAAAAACTGTGCTTGAGTATCCCAGCCTAACATTCAAAGCAGCCTTATGGCTTTGGTCATGCATGCACGCTAAGTTATGTAAGTCATATCCAACTCTTTTGTGACCCTATGAATTGTAGCCCACTAGACCTCTGTGTCCATGGGATTCTCCAGGCAAGAATACTGGAGTGGGATGCCAGGCCCTCCTCCATAGGATCTTCCCAATCCATGGATTGAACCCATGTCTCTCAGTCTCCTGCATTGGCAGGCAGATTCTTTACCACTAGCCTCACCTTTGGGCAAGCAAAAGCAGATACTCATCTCTCTACTCTTAAAGTTCTTCTGCCCTCAAAAGAAGATAGGATTCTTGTGCTGATCACCTGCTGAGCACTAGCTTTAAGTAGTTAACCTTCTCTTAAGGTAAAAGGTCATGCGATTTTTTTTTTTAGGACTTCAGTTTACTAAATGTTCTAATCTCATTTGACAAACGCTTAATGGAGTCACAAACTACATAGTCTGTTTAAAGTCTGTTGGTGCTCTGCACATAGTAAAGTGAAGTCGCTCAGTCATGTCCGACTCTTGGCGACCCCATGGACTGCAGCCTACCAGGCTCCTCCATCCATGGGATTTTCCAGGCAAGAGTACTGGAGTGGGGTGCCATTGCCTTCTCCTGCACATAGTAGGGTTTTACTAAATGATGGAGAGTGATTTTAACCACTTTCTTATCATTATAAGTGCCCATCAGCATTCAGTAATATAAGTCAGTTGCTTCTTTTTTATTTTCATTTTTTTACCATTTCCACCTTGTTAAGAAATCTTAACCTTCCATCCAGGGTATTTTGAATGGTGCTTTAGCTCTTAGCAGTGGTTAGATATAGAAAAGAGAATTTCATTCTTAGTGAACTAAGTGCATAAAAAAAGATTGCAGTAGTCTGAAGTTTATTAGTAGATAACAGAGAACACATCTTAATAAGGATAAAATTAAAATCAAGAAGATGAATTCTTCCAGTCTTACTTGAATTTCATCATTAAAAGAATGGGACCTCAACTGTTTCTAAATACTTGGAATAAGAAATGCTCTTAAATAAGTAACACCTACAAATGATACTCGGAGAAGGCAATGACACCCCACTCCAGCACTCTTGCCTGGAAAATCCCATGGATGGAGGATCCTGGTAGGCTACAGTCCATGGGGTCGCAAAGAGTTGGATACGATTGAGCGACTTCACTTTCATTTTCACTTTATCCAGTTTTAAAGTAACTTTTTAATGTTATTCATAAGTGTGTACTCAGCAAAATATTGAAGGGCAATTTGCCAGTAGCTGTTAGTTTAGAATTTAAAATTTTACTTCTAAGATTTCTAAAGAATGATTTGCACAAGTATATAAAAATAATCAAGCATGTTTGACTTTGGAAAAAATTAATAGCCTAATTGTTTAATAAGAAATCTATTAACTGCTCAAATCACTAATCATCAGGGAAATGCACAATGAGATATCACCTCATACTTGTCAGAAGGGCTATCATCCAGAAAGAAAACAAATAACAAATGTTGGTGAGAAAGTGGACAAAAGAGAAACCTGGTACACTGTTGGTGGGAGTGTAAATTGGTACAGCCACTGTGGAAAACAGAATGGAGGTTTCTCAAACTAAAAATAGAACTACAGTGTGACTCAGTGATTCCACTCCTGGGTATATAACCAAAAATAGCAAACACCAGTTCAAAAAGATATATGCACCACAGTGCTCATAACAAAACTATTTATAATTGCCAAGATACAGAAACAAACTGCGCATCAACAGATGAATGGGTGAAGAACATGTGGTATGTATACTCACGATGTATGTAATACACATACACAAGACGGAATACTACTCGGCTGTAAAAAGGAGCAAAATACCACCATTTGCATCAGTATAGATGGACTTGGCATTGTGCTGCGTGAAATAAGTCAGACAAAGATGAATATATGTTAAGTCTAAAAGATAACAAACTACGGAATATAATAAAAAAAAAAGATTCACAGAAAACAAACTAGTAGTTACAAGTGGGGAGAGAAGGAAGGGACAATATATGGGTAGTGGGGTGGGAGATAAAAAATACTGGATGTAAGATAGCTTGAAGATGTACAACACAGAGAATATAGTCGGTATTTTTAAATAACTATAAATGGAAAGTGATCTTTAAAAAATTGTATTAAAAATAGCTTCTGTTACAATTTTGGTATCTATCCTTCCAATAAATTATATAGCATCATATATAATATATATGTGCAAATTATGTAGCATTTGAAAAAATTTTTAAATCTATTAAATTACAGTACAATTATAGCTGTTTGGGAAGAAAGTTATTAACACAAATAATATCCATGCTATATTGTGCTGTGGTAAAACAGGTTATATGACAGTATTATTTATGTGTTTATACATTAAAAAGTCTAGAATACTATGGCAAACTATTAAAAGTGGATATATCTAAAAAACGGGATTGGAGAAGGAGGCAATATTTTATTTTATTTTATTATTTTATTATTATTTTTAATATTTTAACCTTCTATTTTTATATACTTCTATGTCCCTTACTACTACTACTAAGTCACCTCAGTCGTGTCCAACTCTGTGTGACCCCATAGACGGCAGCCCACCAGGCTCCCCCGTCCCTGAGATTCTCCAGTCAAGAACACTGGAGTGGGTTGCCATGTCCTTCTCCAATGCATGAAAGTGAAAAGTGAAAGTGAAGTCACTCAGTCATGTCCGACTCTCAGCAACCCCATGGACTGCAGCCTTCCAGGCTCCTCTGTCCATGGGATTTTCCAGGCAAGAGTATTGGAGTAGGGTGCCATTGCCTTCTCCATCTATGTCCCTTAGGTTTATATATATATATATATATATTTTTTTTTGCTGTTAATATATGTATGTCTTTTACACTATTTGCATATGAGTGTATATTTGCAATAATTTTGTGCAAATGCCTGAGTAGAATTCTTGAGTCACTACATTCCTATCTGCTGCTGCTAAGTCACTTCAGTCATGTCCGACTTTGTGTGACCCCAGAGATGACAGCCCACCAGGCTCCCCCGTCCCTGGGATTCTCCAGGCGAGAACACTGGAGTGGGTTGCCATTTCCCTCTCCAATGCATGAAAGTGAAAAGTGAAAGTGAAGTTGCTCAGTCATGTCTGACTCTTATCGACCCCATGGACTGCAGCCTACCAGGCTCCTCTGTCCATGGGATTTTCCAGGCAAGAGTACTGGAGTGGGGTGCCATTGCCTTCTCCAACATTCCTATCAGCAATATGCAAATATGATGATGTTTGATGCTGTTGTTAGGGATACATATTGTTTTTTGTTTTTTGTTTTTTTCACTATTTCCAACTGTGGGCTGCTAGTATGTAAAGATGCAATTCATTATTGAAAATTGGTCTGGTTAAACTCATTTATTGTAGTGGGTATTTGAATGTTCCTTAGAATTTTCTGTCTACATGATCATGTTATCTAGGAATATAGTTTTACAAGTATTGTTGTTCCATCATTAAGTTGAGTCAGACTCTGCAACATCCTGGAATGTAATACGCCAGGCATCTTTATCCTTCACTATCTCCTGAAGTTTGCTCAAATTCATGTCCATTGAGTCTGTGGTGCTATCTAACCATCTCATCCTCTGCTGCCCCTTTCTCCTTTTGCCTTCAGTCTTTACCAGCATCAGGGTCTTCCAGTGAGTCAGCTCTTCTCATCAAGTGACCAGAGTATTGGAGCTTTGGTTCAGCATCAGTCCTTCCAATGAATATTCAAGTTTGATTTCCTTTAGGATGGACTGATTTGATCACCTTGCAGTCCAAGGGATTCTCAAGAGTCTTCTCCAGCACCACAATTCAAAAGCATCAATTCTTCAGTGCTCAGCCTTCTTTATGGTCCAACTCTCACATCCATACATGACTACTGGAAAAACCATAGCTTTGACTATATGGACTTTGTTGCCAAAGTGACGTCTCTGCTTTTTAATATGCTGACTAGGTTTGTCATAGCCTTCCTTCCAAGAAGCCAGTATTCCATGACTGCAGTCACAGTCCACAGTGATTTTGGAGCCCAAGAAAACAAAATCTGCCCCAGCTTCCACTTTTTCCCCCCTTGCCATGAAGTGATGGAACTGGATACCATATCTTAGTTTTTGAACATTCAGTTTTAAGGCAGATTTTTCAGTTTCCTCTTTTCACCCTCATCAAGAAGGTCGTTAGTTCCTCTTCACTTTCTGCCATTAGACTGGTGTCATCTGCATATCTGAGGTTGTTGACATTTCTCCCCAGAAATCTTAATCGCAGCTTGTGATTCATCCAGCCAGGCATTTTGCATGATGTACTCTGCATAGCAGTTAAATAAGCAGGGTTACAATACCCACACCTTTGACTCGGTGAACCAGTCTGTGGTTTCCTTTCTGCTCTACCTTTTGCTTCTTGACCTGCATACAGGTTTCTCAGGAGGCAGGAAAGGTGATCTGGTTTTCCCATCTCTTAAGAATTTTCCACAGTTTGTTATGATCCACACAGTCAAAGGCTTTTGTGTAGTCAGTGAAGCAGAAGTAGATACTTTTCTGGAATTCTCTTGCTTTTTCTATGATCCAGTGGATGTTGGCAATTTGATCTCTGGTTCCTCTGCCTTTTCTAAATCCAGCTTGTGCATCTAGAAGTTCTCGGTTCATGTACTGTTGAAGCCTTGCTTGAAGGATTTTGAGCATTACCTTGCTAGCATGTGAAATGTGTATAATTGTGTGGTAGTTTGAACATTCTTAGGCATTGACCTTCTTTGGGATTGGAGTGAAAAAGCGTTTTCCAGTCCTATGGCCACTGCTGAGTTTTCTAAATCTGATGGCTCATTGAATGCAGCCCTTTAACAGCATCATTGTTTAGGACTTGAAATAGCTCAGCTGGAATTGCCTCACCTCCACTAGCTTTGTTCATAGTGATGCGCTCTAAGGCCCACTTGACTTTGTACTCCAGGATGTCTGGCTCTAGGTGAGTGATCACACCATTATGGTTATCTGGGTCATTAAGATCTTTTTTGTATAGTTCTTCTGTGTATTCTTGCCACCTTTTCTTAATATCTTCTACATCTGTTAGGTCTGTACCATTTCTGTCCTTTATTGAGCCCATCTTTGAATGAAATGTTCCCTTGGTATCTCTAATTTTCTTGAAGAGATCTCTAATCTTTCCTGTTCTTTTGTTTTCCTCTATTTCTTTGCATTGATCACTTAGGAAGGCTTTCTTATCTCTCCTTGCTACTCTTTGGAACTCTGAATTCAAATGGGTATATCTTTCCTTTTCTCCTTTGCCTCTTGTATTCTTGCCACCTCTTTTTAATCTCTTCTGCTTCTGTTAGATCCTTACCATTTCTGTTCTTTGTCATGCCCTTCCTTGCATGAAATGTTCCCTTGATATCTCCAGTTTTCTTAAAAAGATTCTAGTCTTTTTCATTCATTTTCCTCTATTTCTTTTCATCATTCACATAGAAAAAATAAATAAAAATACAAGAAAAAAAGGCTTTTTAAAAAATCTCTTCTTGCTCTTCTCTGGAACTCTGTATTCAGTTGGGTAGATCTTCCCCTTTTCCCTTCCCTTTTACTTCTCTTCTTTTCTCAGCTATTTGTAAAGCTTCCTCAGACAATTACTTTGCCTTCTTGCATTTCTTTCATTTAGGGATGGTTTTGGTCACTGCCTCCTGTACAGTGTTACGAACTTCCATCCGTAGTTCTTCAGGCACTCTGTCTACCAAATCTAATCCCTTGAATCTATACATCATCTCCACTATATAATCATAAGAAATTTGATTTATGTCAAATGACCTAGTAATTTCCCCTACTCTCTTCAATTTAAGCCTGAATTTTGCAATAAGGTGCTCATGATCTGAGCCACAGTCCGCTCCCAGTCTTGTTTTTGCTGACTGTATAGAGCTTTTCCATCTTTGGCCACAAAAAACATAATCAGTCTTATTTCCATATTGACCATCTAGTGATGCCCATATCTAGACTTGTCTCGGGTTATTGGAAGAGGGTGTTTGCTGTGACCAGTATCTTCTTTTGACAAAAATCTGTTAGTCTTTATTTATCCTGCTTCATTTTCTACTCCAAGACTAAACTTACCTGTTATTCCAGGCATCTCTTGACTTCCTACTTTTGCATTCCAGTCTCCTATGATGAAAAGGACATTGTTTTGGGGTGTTAGTTCTAAAAAATCTTGTAGGTCTTCGGAGTACCAGTCAACTTCATCTTCTTCAGTATCAGTAGTTGGGGCATAGACTTGGATTACTGTGATGTTGAATGGTTTGCCTTGGAAATGAACTGAAATGATTCTGTTGTTTTGGGGATTGCTCCCTGGTACTGCATTTCAGACTCTTGTTTACTACAAAGGCTACTCCTTTTCTTCCAAGGGATTCTTGCCCGTAGTAGTAGATATAATAGTCATCTGAATTGAATTCTCCCATACCCATCCATTTTATACCCATCCATCAATCTGGCTCATTGATTTCTAAAATGTCAGTATTCACTTTTGCCATCTCCTGGCATCTTCTAAATTGCCCATATCCAATTCTCCTTGATTCATGGACCTAACATTCCAGGTTCCTATGCAATATTGTTCTTTACAACGTCTGACTTTACTTTCACCACTAGACATATCCACAGTTGAGCATTGTTTCCACTTTTACCCAGCCACATCATTCTTTTTGGAGCTATTAGTAATTGCTCTCCACTCTTCCCCAGTAGCATATCAGACACCTTCCAGCTTGGGGGGCTTATCTTCCAGAGTCATACCATTTTGCCTTTTCATACTGTTCATGAGGTTCTTCAGGCAAGTATACTTGAGTGGGTTGCCATTTCCTCCAGTGGATCACATTTTGCAGTAACTCTTCTCTAATGGGGCTTCCCTTGTGGCACAGCTGGTAAAGAGTCTGCCTGCAATGCAGGAGACCTGGGTTCGATCCCTGGGTTAGGAAGATCCCCTGGAGGAGGGCATGGCAACCCACTCCAGTAATTCTGGCCTAGAGAATTCCATGGACTTTATAGTCCATGGGGTCGCAAAGAGTCAGACACAACTGAGCAACTTTCACTTTCATGTCACTTCTCTAATGACCTGTCCGTCGTGGGTGGCCTTGCATGGCATGACTCATACCTTCATTGAGTTACACAAGTTCCTTCACCATGATAAATCTGTGATCCGTGAAGGTGTTTACAAGTATACTTGTCTCCTAATCTCTGTGCTTTTTGTTCTTTCCTTATTGCCTGAGTGGGACCACTTATACAATGTTAAATATAAGAGATAAAAAGGTATGTTTTGGTCTGGTTTCCAATCATATGGGCAAAACAACTTAGTATTTCATCATTAAATATGATGTTAAATGTAGGCTCTTTATGGATGCCATTAATCAGGTTGAGGAAATTCCCTTCTATTCCCTGCTCCTGAAAGTTTTTTTAATCATGTATGACGTTTGCATGCATGTCAAATACATTTTTCATATCTACTGAAATTATCATATGGTGTTTTATTCCTCTTTTAATATAATGAAATACATTGATTCTTAAATGATAAATCAAACTTGATTTCTTGAAATGGAACTTAATTTTTATAAATTGCTGGATTGAGAATGTATGTTGTTGGATTCAATCTTTTTATCCCCCCCCTTCCAAGTTTTATTAAAATATAATTGAAATAAAACATCATATTTAAGGTATGCAAAATAATAATTTGATATGTACAGATTGTGGAATGATTACCACAGTTTAGTTAACATCCATCATCTCACATTTTATATATATATATATATATATATATATATATAGTGTGTGTGTGTGTGTGTGATAAGAACTTTTAAGATCTACTTTCCTAGAAACTTTCAAATTACAGTACCGAACGTAACTAGTCACCTTGCTGCACATTGTGGGTGTTTGTGTGTGCACTCAGTCGTGTCTGACTCTGCAGCCCCATGGACTGTAGCCTGCCAGGCTCCTCTGTCCATGGGATTTTTAGTCAAGAATACTGGAGTCAGTCACTATTTCCTACTCCAGGGGATCTTCCCAACTCAAGAATCAAACTCTTGTTTCTTGCATCTCCTGCATTGGCAGGCAGATTCTTTACCACCAGCACTGCCTGGGAAGCTACAGGCAGTGTATATATATCCCCACCACTTTTTTTTTCTGATTATACTCCATTATAGATTATTACAAGATACTGAATATAAATCCTTGTACTGTATTAGTAAATCCTTATTGCTTAGCTATTTTATGTATAGTAGTTTGTGTCTGTTAATCCCATGCTCCTAATTTGTCCCTCCACCCCTCTGTCTTCCCTTTGGTAATCATAGATTTTTTTTTAATGTCTGTGTGTCTGCTGTTTATATAGATTCATTTGTATTTTTATATACCACATGTAAGTAATATCATACAGTTATTTTTCTTTCCTGCCTGACTTACTTTGCTTTGTATGATACTTTCTAGGTCCCTTCATGTTTATGCAAATGAAAATAGTTCATTCTTTTTCATGGTTGAGTATTATTCCAGTGTGTGTGTGTGTGTGTGTGTGTGTGTGTGTGTGTGTTAAGCAAATTGTCTGGACACTTGGGTTTTTTCCCATGTCTTGGCTATTGTAAATAGAGATGCCATGAACATTGGGGTTCATCTTTTCAAATTAGAATTTTAAATTTTTTCTGGATATGTACCCAGAAGTAGGATTGCTGGATCATGTAGTAGCTTTATTTTTAGTCTTTTAAGGGACCTCCATACTGTTTTCTAGTGACTGTACCAATTTATGTTCCCACAAACAATGTATGAAGGTTCCCTTTCCTCCATGCCCTCTCCAGCACTTACTATTTATAGACTTTTTGATTAGCCATTCTGACAGGTGTCAGGTGATAACTCATTATGGTTTTGCTTGGCGTTTCTCTAATAACTAGTGATGTTGAACATCTTTTCATGTCCCTGTTGGCCATCTGTAGGTCTTACATGAAAAAAATGTTTGTTTAGGTCTTCTGTCCACCTTTTGACTGGGCGGTTTATTTTTTGGATTTGAGTTGTATGACCTATTTGTATATTTTTGAGATTAATCCCTTGTCAGTTACATCATTTGCAGATATTTTCTCCCAAGCAAAAGTTGTCTTTTCATTTTGTTGATGCTTTACTTTGTTGTGCAAAATCTTTTAAGTTTGATTAGGTCACATTTGTTTATTTTTACTTGTATTTATTATGACTTGGAAACTAAGAAAATACTGCTGTGAATTATGTCAGACAGTTTATGTTCTCTTCTAGGAATTTTAGGCTATCATGTCTTATATTTATGTCTTTATATATATCTTATATTTATGTTTTTATTTTGTATATGGTGTGAGGGAGATTCTAACTTCATTGATTTACATGTAACTGCCCTGATTTCCCAGGTCAACTTGTTGAATAGACTGTCTTTTTGCATTGTCATTTGCCTCTTTTGTCATATATTAATTGACTGTAGGTATGTGGGTTTATTTCTGGGCTGTATATTCTGTGCTTTTGATCTATATAACTGTTTTTGTGCCAATACCACGCTATTAAGAAGAAAACACTTTGTATTGGGGTATATCCGATTAATGTCGTGATAGTTTCAGGTGAATAGCAAAGGGACTCAGCCATACATACACATGTGTCCATTCTCCTCCAAACTCCCCTCCCATCCAGGCTGACACATAACACCACGTAATCAGAGTTCCATATGCTTATAGTAGGGCCTTGTTGGTTATCCATTTTAAATATAGCAGAGTGTATGTACATGTCCATCCCAAACTCCCTAACTATACCTTGCCCCCATCCTTCCCCCCGGCAGCCATAAGCTTGTTCTGTCTCAGTGAGTTTCTTGGCAAATAAGGAGGCTTGTCTCCTGCACACAGGACCCCGGGACTGGGATGCCCAGATTGTGGCTCAGTCTGCTCACTTTCCAGGGAAAGGATACCTTTTTGTTGTTGTTATATTCACTAGTTTGTATTGTTTAGATTTTACATGTAAGTGACATCATACCATATCCTCCTGAATGGAAAAAAATATTTGCAAATGACTTGACTGATAAGGGATTATTATCCAACATATATGAACCGCTCATAAAACTTTGCATCAAAAAAATCAAACAACCCATTAAAAAATGGGGAGAAGAATTGAATAGACAACTCTCCAAAGAGAAAGTGTAGGTGGCCAACAGGCGCATGAGAAGGTATCGTGAGGACCTTCTCTTCCTACAGAATACTCCTGGGAAATAGGCTCTAACTGATGTCCTACGTTTTTCTGGCTACCTGTTTCTATGGAGAACTTTCTTACAGCTTTGGTTGTATAGGATCTCTTTTGCCAATTTCCAGTTTTTCATGAGAATTGTTCCATATGTAGATGTATTTTTATTTGTTTTTGTGGGGAGGTGCTGAAGAATTGATGCTTTTGAACTGTGGTGTTGGAGAAGACTCTTAAGAGTCCCTTGGACTACAAGGCAATCCAACCAGTCCATCCTAAAGGAGATCAGTCCTGAATGTTCATTGTAAGGACTGATGTTGAAGCTGAAATTCCAATACTTTGGTCACCTGATGCGAAGAGCTGACTCATTTGAAAAGACTCCTGATGCTGGGAAAGATTGAGGACAAGAGGAGAAGGGGACGAAAGGGGATTAAATGGTTGAAAGGCATCACCGACTCAGTGGACATGGGTTTGGGTAAACTCCAGGAGTTGGTGATGGACAGGGAGGCCTGATGTGCTGCAGTTCCTGGGGTCATGAAGAGTTGGACACAACTGAGTAACTGAACTGAACTGAGCTCCATGTCCTCTTACTCTGCCATGTTGATTGTAGTCCCAGAACTTACTAATCTAATAACTGAAAGTTTGTACCTTTTGACTGCTTTCATCTGATTTTCCCACCTCTAACAACCAGAAATCTGATACCTGTCTCTATGACTTTGGGGTTTTTTAATTCCATATATCAGATCATATGATATTTGCCTTCCTTTGTCTGACTTACTTAACTTAATCACAATGCCCTTGAGCACCATTTGCATGATTGAACATGGCAGGATCGCCTCTTTTATGACTGAATAGTACTCCATTGTATATATACACGCCACATATTCTTTAGCCTTTCCTCTGTTAATAGGCTTGTTGTCATACCTTGGTTGTTGTCATATCTTGGCTATTGTAAGTAATGCTGCAGTGAACGTGGGGATGCAGATTTCTTTTGGGACTGTGTGTTGTTTCCTTCATTTGTTTACCCAGATGTGAATTTTCTGGATCATATGATAGTTCTGTTTCACTTTTTAAGAAACCTCTATACAGATTTTTATAGTGGCTACACCAGTTTACATTTCCACAAACAGTGCACAAGTGTTCCTTTTTCACATCCTCACCACTTATTATCTTTTTGATAATACCCATTCTGATAAGTGAGATGAATTATCATTGTTTTAATTTGCATTTCTCTGATCTTGAGCACCTTTTCATGTACAGTTAACCATTCATATATCATCTCTGGAAAAATGTTTATTGAGATCTGTCTTTTTTATTTACTCAGATTGTTCCTTTGCTATTAAGTCATGAGTTCTTTATATATTTGAGCTATTAACCCCTTTTCAGATTTGAAAATATTTTATTCTATTTCATAGATTGTATTTTCATTTTGTGGATGGTTTCCTTTGCCATGTGGAAGATATTTGATATAGTGGTATCTTCTAGAAGTTTCATGGTTTTGTGTGTTACATTCAAGTCTTTAATCCATTTACTCACTTTGCATGTATGGTGTAAGATAAAGGCCTAGATTTATTTTCTGCATGTAGTTGTCCAGTTTCCAAGAATCATTTATTGAAAAGTCTATCCTCTCCTCATGGTATATTCTTAGCTGCTTTGTTGTACATTAATTGACCATATATGTACGTGTTTATTTTTGAGCTCTCTGTTCCACTGGTGTTTGTTTTCATACCAATACCATACTATTTCAATTACTATACCTTGGTAATGTGTTTTGAAATTTGGAATTGTGATGCTTCCAGCTTTGTTCTTCTTTCTAAATAGTGATTTGTCTATTCAGGATCTTTTATGGTCCCACATAAATTTAAGAGTTGTATGTTCTATTTCTGTGAGAAATGCCATTGGAATTTTGATAGATTGATTAAATATAAATGGTTTCATGTAGTATGCACAGTAGTATGCACAGTGGGAGAAGTATTATTGTTAAAATCTATGAGCACAGAATAAATATTACACTTATCAAATTTATTCATCACTGTCTTATGGTTATCAGTATACAGGTCTTGCACTTCCATGGTGAAATTTGTTCTACATGTTTTATTTTTTGGATGCAATTATAAATGGGATTATTTCAGTTTCTTGTAGCTTATTGTTAGCATATAGAAAGCAACTAACCTTTATATATCTTTATTTGAATCCTGCAGCTTTAGTGAATTCATTGATTAGGTATAACAGTTTTGTGGGTTTGGGTTTTTTTTTTTTTTTAGTCTTTTTAAGTTTTTCTATATATATCATCTATAAATAAAGATTATCTTTTCCCCAACTTGGATGCCAGTGATAAACCAAACTTACATTCTTGTAACCACTCCAGTACTCTTGCCTGGAAAATCCCATGGACGGAGGAGCCTGGTAGGCTGCAGTCCATGGGGTCGCTAAGAGTCGGACATGACTGAGCGACTTCACTTTCACTTTTCACTTTCATGCATTGGAGAAGGAAATGGCAACCCACTCCAGTGTTCTTGCCTGGAGAATCCCAGGGATGGGGGAGCCTGGTGGGCTGCCGTCTATGGGGTCACACAGAGTTGGACACGACTGAAGCAACTTAGCAGTAGCAGTGATTTAAAATATGTTGTTCATCTTTCTTTTTTTTTTAATTTAATTTTATTTAACTTTACAATATTGTATTGGTTTTGCCATATATCAAAATGAATCTGCCACAGGTATACATGTGAATTTTTAAAAAGATTTGTGAAAATAAAGATAGCAACTATGTTAAAAAAAATGTTGTTCAAACCAATTTCTGTTACCACAAGTATTTTGATCTATCTCCACGAGAAATACTGGTTTATAGTTTATTTATAATGTCTTTGATTATGGTAACATGATAATGTTGGCATCAAAAAATAGATGAACAATATTTATTTTGAAACAGTTTGGATAGGCATGGTATTTCTTCCTTAAATACTTGATAAAATTTACCAGTGATAACATCTGTGCCCAGATTTTCTTCATAACCAAGTTTTTAAATGTACTTTCAGCTCATTTAACTGATACAAAGTTGTTTAGGTTTTATATTTCTTCTTGAAGAAGTTTCCATAATATGTTTTTCCAAGAATTTGTTCATTGCACCCACCCTGGTCATCAAATTCATTGGCATAACTTTGTCCATAATATTTTCTTGTTATCCTTTCAATGTATATAGGGTATGTTCTTTTACTGTTTTTCCTTTTACAGTTTTTCTACTGATAACTTGTGCCTTTCTATCTCTTTCTTGAAACATTGCTTTACAATTTTATTAACATTTTCAAAGAACTCAAGAAGAAGGAACACAAAAGTTTAACAAAGAATTAGAAAATATAAATGATCAAATATAGCTGAAAAATATGATACCTTAAATAATACACTACAAGGAATCAGCAGAATAGGTGATGAAAAGGAGTGAATCTGCAGTCTGAAAGACAGTAGTGGAAATCACTGAAACTGAACAGAAAAAAAAAAAAAGATAATCAGGCAGTTTGAGATCTCTGGGAAAACCTCAAGCATATTACCTTTCACATTATACTAATCCAGGTAGTAGAAGGTAAAGAGAAAGGGACAGTAAACTTACTTGAAGCAATAATAACTGAAAACCTCCCTAGTGACCTAGGAAAGGAAACAGACATGAAGGTCCAAGAAGCACAGAGTCCCAAACAAGATTAAACCCAGACAGATCCACAATGATACATTGTCATTAAAGTGGCAAAAATTAAAGAAAGAATCTTGAAAGCAGCAAGGGAAAAGCAACTGGTTACATATAAGGGAGTGCCCAAAAGACTGTAAGCTAACTTTTCAGCAGAAACTGTAGGCCAGAGGTTAGTGGCCTACAGCCGTTAGTAAACATAGAACCAGGAACACTCTATCTGGCAAGGCTTTCATCAGATTTGAAGAAGAGAGAAAGAATTCTACAGACAGGCAAAAGCTAAGGGAGTTAAGCAGCATTAAACTGGATCTATAAGAAATGTTAAAAGAAATTCTTTTAAGTGGAAAAAAAAACAGAACACAAGAAGAAATATGGAAATTATGAAAGAAAACTTCATTGGTAATGGCAGGTATACATAGAAGGCAGTAGATCACCCATTTAGAATACTAGTAGGCAGTGAAATGAAGAAGTAAAGTCACTCAGTCGTGTCTGACTCTTTGCAACCCATGGACTGTAGCCTACCAGGATCTTCCGTCCATGGGATTTTCCAAGCAGGAATACTGGAGTGGGTTGCCATTTCCTTCTCCAAGTAGGCAGTAGATCAACCATTTATAATACTAGTTCAGTTCAGTTCAGTCGCTCAGTCGTGTCCGACTCTCTGCGACCCCATGAATCGCAGCACGCCAGGCCTCCCTGTCCATCACCAACTCCCGGAGTTCACCCAGACTCACGTCCTTTCTCTGGGCTGTCTTTCCTGGCTTTCTCTTCCGATAGTGGCTTAGTTCCTCATTGCCCTTTGGGGAAGGGAATTAGTGTTTCCTGTGCACAGGTACCACGCCCAACATATTACACATTTCAACTTATTTTTTGCTACTTCTGTGTGAAGTGGTGGTTACCATCCTGGTTCTACCCATGAGGAAAAACTCAGAGGGTGCTTGCTAGTAAGTAGAAGGAACGAAGATTTTGTGGTATTGAAGAAAAATGCACCAGCCTAAAACTTGCGAGTTGAGTTTTATTCAAGGACCTTAACTGAGGACTATATTCTCTCTGATAGCTCTGAGGAACTGCTCCGAGGAAGGAGCCAGTATATATAACAGATTTTGTTGGAAATATTTTTGGAAATGTTAAAAGACAAGGCTACTAAAATCATCTGTATCAACAACGAGTAGCTAATGGATGCACAAAACAAAGATGTAAAATATAATGTCAAAAACAGTAAACATAGAGGAAGGAGTAAAACACAAGGTTTTTAGAATGCATTAGAATTTAAGAGATTATCAGCTTAAAATAATAATGTACTTGTTGCTGTATATAAATCTGGTAAGCTCAAACCAAAAATCTGTAATAGATACACAAAAAAGAGAAAGGAGTCAAAGATAACACTAAAGCTTATCATCAAATCACGAGGGAAAATACCTAAACAAGGGGAAAATCTATTTTAAAAAGAAAAAACAATCATAACTCTGTTTTTTTGTTTTGTTTTGTTTTTGTTTTTAATTTTATTTTATTTTTAAACTTTACATAATTATATTAGTTTTGCCAAATATCAAAATGAATCCGCCACCGGTATACATGTGTTCCCCATCCTGAACCCTCCTCCCTCCTCCGTCCCCATACCATCCCTCTGGGTCGTCCCAGTGCTCTAGCCCCAAGCATCCAGTATCGTGCATCGAACCTGGACTGGCATCTTGTTTCATACATGATATTTTACATGTTTCAATGCCATTCTCCCAAATCTTCCCACCCTCTGAAAACATTTAAGAAAATGGCTGCGAGTACCCACCTATCAATAACTATTCTAAATGTAATGACTAAACGCTCCCATCAAAAGACAGTGAGTTTATCTTTGTGTATGGTGTTTGGAAGTTTTCTAATTTCATTTTTTGCATGTAGCTGTCCAGTTTTCCCAGCACCATTTATTGAAGAGACTATCTTTTCTCTGTTGTATATTTTTGCCCCCTTTGTCAAAGATAAGGTTCCCCTAGGTGCATGGGTTTATCTCTGGGCTTTCTGTCTTGGTCCACCTTCTAGAGTAATGGCAATAAAAAATAAATAAACAAGTGGGATCTAATTAAACTTAACAGCTTTTGCACGGCAAAGAAAACTATAAACAAGGTGAAAATACGATCCTCAGAAGGGGAGAAAATAATAGCAAATGAAACAACTGTCAAGGATTAATCTCCAAAGTTATACAAGCAGCTCATGCCCCTCAATATCAGAAAAATAAACAACCTAAACAAAAAGTGGGCAGAGGACCTGAACAGACATTTCTCCAAAGAAGACATACAGGATGCTAATAAACACATAAAAACATGTTCAACATTACTCATTATTAGAGAAATGCAAATCAAAACTACAACGAGGTATTAACCTCACACTGGTCAGAAAGACCATTATTAAAAAAATCTACAAACAATAAATGCTGGAGAGGTGGTGGAGAAAAGGGAACCCTCTTGTGCTGTTGGTGGGACTGTAAGTTGATACAGCCACTGTGAAGAACAATATGGAGGTTTCTTTAAAAACTAGCAATAAAACTATTAATACCATATGACTGAACAATCCCACTACTGGGTATATACTCTGAGAAGACGAAAATTGAAAAAATCACATGTACCCCAGTGTTCATCACAGCACTATTTACAATAGCTACGATATAGAAGCAACATAGATGTCCATCAACAGATGAATGGATAAACAAGCTGTGGTACATAAATACAGTGGAATATTACCCAGCCATGAAAAGTAATGCATTTGAGTCCGTTCTAATGAGGTGGATGAACCTAGAGCCTATCATACAGAGTGAAGTAAGCCAGAAAGAGAAAAACCAATGCCATACATTGATGCATACATGTGGAATCTAGAAAGATGGTACAGAAGAACTTGTTTGCAGGGCAGCAGTGGAGAAGCAGACATAGAAAACAGACTTGTGGACACAGTGGGGGAAGGGGAGTGTGGAACGAATTGAAAGAGTAATGTGGAAACATACATACTGGCGTATGTAAAAAGATAGCTAGTAGGAATTTGCCGTATGACTCAGGGAGCTCAAACCAGAACTCTGTGACAACGTGATAGGGTGGGGGAAGAGAGGTGGGGGGAGGTTTGAAAAGGAAGGAACATATGTTTAGCTATGGCTGATTCATGTTGATGTGAATCAGAAACCAATATTGTAATGCAGTTATCCTCCAATGAAAAATAGGCAGTGGCTGACTGAATACAAAAACAAGACTCATATATGCTGTCTACAGCAAACAGATACACTTCAAATCTAAAGAAACACACAAACTGAACTTGAGGGGGATGAAAAAGGGTATTCCATGTAACTAGAAATGAAAAGAAACCTGGAGAAGTAATATTTTATCATATAAAATAGACTCTAAAATAAAGGCTTAAAAAGAGACAAAGGACATTACAAAAGGATTAACCCAAAAAGAAATAATAATTATAAATGTACCCAAAAGAGTAACTAAATATATAGGATAACAAACATAATGGGAGAAATTGATGAGGAAGTGAAGTCTCTGTCGTGTCCGACACTTTGCGACCCCATGGACTGTAGCCTACCAGGCTCCTCCGTCCCTGGGATTCTCCAGGCAAGAATACTGGAGTGGGTTGCCATTTCCTTCTCCAGGGATCGAACCCAGGTCTCTCGTATTGCAAGCAGACACTTTACCATCTGAGCCACCAGGGAACTAGTGAATTTTAACACCCCACTTACATCAATGGACAGATGATCCAAACATATTAGGCCTATTAGGCCACATGAATTTTTTAAAAATTATATTGGAGAATATTTGATTTACAACGTTGATAGTTTCAGGTATACAACAAAGTGATTTAGTTATACATATATCTATTTTTCAGATTCTTTTTCTGGTCTAGTTTATTATGGAATATTGAGTAGAGTTCCCCTTGCTATACAGTAGGTTCTTGCTGATTATCTGCTTTATATATAGAAATGTATATATATTAATCCCAACCTCCTAATTTATCCCTTCCCCCTCACCTTTCCCCTTTGGTAACCATAAGTTTGTTTTTTAAGCAAGTCCGTTTATGTTTTGTAAATAAGTTCATTTGTATCATTTTCTTTAGATTTCACATATAAGTGATATTACATGATATTTGTCTTTGGTTTACTTGTCTTGGTATGATAAATCTCTAGGTCCATCTATGTTGCTGCAAATGGCATTATTTCATGCTTTTTATGGCTGAGTAATATTCCATTTTATGTATGTATCACGTATTATCCATTCTTCTGTCAATGGACATTTAGGTCACTTGCATGTATTGGCTATTGTAAATACTGCTGCTGTGAACATTGGGGTTCATGTATTTTTTTAAAGTGTGATTTTTCTCTGTGTATATACTCAAGAGGGGTATTGCTGGATCGTACGTGGCTCTATTTTTAGTTTGCCATAGTGGCTGTAACAATTTATATTCCTACCAACAGTATAGGAAGGTTCTCTTTTCTCCACACCCTCTCCAATATGTATTGTTTATAGACTTTTTGATGATGGCCATTGTGACCAGTGTGAAGTAATCCCTCATTGCCATTTTGATTTGCGCTTCTTTAGTCATTAACAATGTTCAGCATCTGTTTAGCACTGAAGAACTGATGCCTTTGAACTGTGGTGCTAGAGAAGACTCTTGAGAATCCCTTGGACTGCAGGGAGGTCAAACCAGTCAGTGCTAAAGGAAGTTAATCCTCATTATTCTTTGGAAGGACTGATGCTGAAGCTGAAGCTCAAATACTTCGGCCATCTGATGCAAAGAACTGACTCATTGGCAAAGACCCTGATGCTGGGAAAGATTGAAGGCAGGAGGAGAAGGGGATGACAGAGAATGAGATGGTTATATGGCATCACTGACTTGATCGACATGAGTTTGATTAAGCTCCAGGAGTTGGTGATGGACAGGGAAGCCTGGCATGCTGCAGTCCATGTGGTTGCAGAGTCAGCCATGACTGAGGGACTGAACTGATGGGATCGCAAAAAGTTGGACAGAACTTATCAACTTCACAACAGAAAACTTGACTTATATATTTTATTCCATTTTCTAATTACTTATGTTAGGAGGGCAGTTCTGTACTTTTGTTACTCTTTCATGGCCAGAAGTGGAAGCCTGTATTATGTTTAAGTGAATCTCAACATTTGGAAACAAATTTAAATTATAGAATTTAAAAGTTTAAATTTATAGAATTGTTTTAAGATGTGTTAGTTTCCTACTTGCTGCCATAACAAGTTACCACAAACATACTGGCTTAAAAATGGCAATTTATTATCTTACAGGTTTATAAGTCAGAAGCCCACATATGTCTCACTGGGCAACAATAACTGTTGATGGGGCTACATTCCTTCCTAAAAGCTCTAAAGGAAGGTTTATTTCCTGAGCTCTTAAAGCTGCTAACAGGCCCTTCCTTTAACCTCAAAGCCAGCAATATTGCATCTGTCATGCCTGTTTTCCGTAATCATATCTCCCTCTAACTACCCTATTCCTCTTCCATTTTTAAGAACCTTTGTGATTACATTGGTCCCTCCCAAATAATTCAGGATAATATTCTCTTCTTAAAATCAGCTGAATAGTGACCTTAATTCCAGATGTACGCTTTATTCCTCTTTGTTGTTGTTTAATCTCTAAATCATGTCTGACTCTTTTGCAACCCCATGGACTGTAGACCTCCAGGCTCCTCTGTCCATGGGATTTCACAGGCAAGAATACTATAGTGGGTTGCCATTTGCTTCTCCAGGGGATTTTCCCAAACCAGGGATCAAACCCACGACTCCTACATTGGCAGGTGGATTCTTTACCAGGGAAATATTCACAGTTCTGGGGATTAGGATGAGGATATAGTTGGGGGCTCATACCCCATGAATAGTGTGAAAAGGCAAAAAGATATGACACTAAAAGATGAACTCCCCAGGTCAGTAGGTACCCAATATGCTGCTGGAGAAGAGTGTAGAAATAGCTCCAGAAAGAATGAAAGGCTGAACCAAAGCAAAAACAGTGCCCACCTATGGATGTGACTGGTGATGGAAGTAAAGTCCCATGTGGTAAAGAACAATACTCCATAGAAACCTGGAATGTTAGGTCCATGAATCAGGGTAAATTGGAAGTGGTCAAACAGGATATGGCAAGAGTGAACATTGACATTTTACAAATCAGGGAACTAAAACGGACCAGAATGGGCAAATTTAAATCAGATAACCATTATATTTACACAGTCAAAGGCTTTGGCATAGTCAATAAAGCAGAAATAGATGTTTTTCTGGAACTTTCTTGCTTTTTCGATGATCCAATGGAGGTCGGCAATTTGATCTCTGGTTCCTCTGCCTTTTCTAAAACCAGCTTGAACATCTGGAAGTTCACGGTTCACATATTGCTGAAGCCTGGTTTGGAGAATTTTGAGCATTACTTTACTAGCGTGTGAGATGAGTGCAATTGTGCAGTAGTTTGAGCATTCTTTGGCATTGCCTGTCTTTGGGATTGGAATGAAAACTGACCTTTACCAGTCCTGTGGCCACTGCTGAGTTTTCCAAATTTGCTGACATATTGAGTGCAGCACTTTCACAGCATCATCTTTCAGGATTTGAAAGAGCTCAACTGGAATTCCATCACCTCCACTAGCTTTGTTCGTAGTGATGCTTTCTAAGGCCCATGTGACTTCACATTCCAGGATGTCTGGCTCTAGGTGAGTGATCACACCATCGTGATTATCTGGGTTGTGAAGATCTTTTTTATATAGTTCTGTGTTCTCATTGGAAAAGTCTCTGATGCTGGGAGGGATTGGGGGCAGGAGGAGAAGGGGAAGACAGAGGATGAGATGGCTGGATGGCATCACTGACTTGATGGATGTGAGTCTCAGTGAACTCCGGGAGTTGGTGATGGACAGGGAGGCCTGGCGTGCTGTGATTCATGGGGTCACAAAGAGTCGGACACGACTGAGCGACTGATCTGATCTGATCTGTGTTCTTGCCACCTCTTCTTAGTATCTTCTGCTTCTGTTAGGTCCATACCATTTCTGTCCTTTATCGAGCCCATTTTTGCATGAAATGTTCCCTTGGTATCTCTAGTTTTCTTGAAGAGATCTCTAGTCTTTCCCATTCTGTTGTTTTCCTCTATTTCTTTGCATTGATCGCTGAGAAAGGCTTTCTTATCTCTCCTTGCTATTCTTTGGAACTCTGCGTTTAGATGTTTATATCTTTCCTTCTCTCCTTTGCTTTTCACTTCTCTTCTTTTCACAGCTATTTGTAAGGCCTCCCCAGACAGCCATTTTGATTTTTTGCATTTCTTTTCCATGGGGATGGTCTTGATCCCTGTCTCCTGTACAATGTCATGAACCTCCGTCCATAGTTCATCAGGCACTCTATCAGATCTAGTCCCTTAAATCTATTTCTCACTTCCACTGTATAATCATAAGGGATTTGATTTAGGTCATACCTGAATGGTCAGGTATGACCTAAATCTTCTTCAATTTCAGTCTGAATTTGGCAATAAGGAGTTCATGATCTGAGCCACAGTCAGCTCCCAGTCTTGTTTTTGCTGACTGTATAGAGCTTCTCCATCTTTGGCTGCAAAGAATATAATCAATCTGATTTCCGTGTTGACCATCTGCTGATGTCCATGTGTAGAATCTTCTCTTGTGTTGTTGGAAGATGGTGTTTGCTATGACCAGTGCGTTCTCTTGGCAAAACTCTATTAGACTTTGTCCTGCTTCACTCGGTATTCCAAGGCCAAATTTGCCTGTTACTCCAGGTGTTTCTTGACTTCCTACCTTTGCATTCCAGTCCTCTATAATGAAAAGGACATCTTTTGGGGGTGTTAGTTCTAACAGGTCTTGGAGGTCTTCATAGAACCGTTCAACTTCAGCTTCTTCAGTGTTACTGGTTGGGGCATAGACTTGGATCACTGTGATATTGAATGGTTTGCCTTGGAACCAAACAGATCATTCTGTCGTTTTTGAGATTGCATCCAAGTACTGCATTTCGGACTCTTTTGTTGACCTTGATGGCTACTCCATTTCTTCTAAGGGATTCTTGCCTGTAGTAGTAGACATAATGGTCATCTGAGTTAAATTCACCCATTCCAGTCCATTTTAGTTCACTGATTCCTAGAATGTCGACGTTCACTCTTGCCATCTCCTGTTTGACCACTTACAATTTGCCTTGATTCATGGACCTAACATTTCAGGCTCCTATGCAATATTGCTCTTTACAGCATCGGACCTTGCTTCCATCACCAGTCACATTCACAGCTGGGTATTGTTTTTGCTTTGGCTCCATACCTTCATTCTTTCTGGAGTTATTTCTCCACTGATCTCCAGTAGCATATTGAAAGGGATGGTAATACCAGACCACCTGACCAGCCTCTTGAGAAACCTATATGCAGGTCAGGAAGCAACAGTTAGAACTGGATATGGAACAACAGACTGGTTTCAAATAGGAAAAGGAGTACGTCAAGGCTGTATATTGTCATCCTCCTTATTTAACTTATATGCAGAGTACATCATGAGAAAGGCTGGGCTGGATGAAGTACAAGCTAGAATCAAGATTGCTGGGAGAAATATCAATAACCTCAGATATGCAGATGACACCACCCTTATGGCAGAAAGTGAAGAGGAACTAAAAAGCCTCTTGACAAAAATGAAAGAGGAGACTGAAAAATTTGGTTTAAAGCTCAACATTCAGAAAACGAAGATCATGGCATCTGGTCCCATCACTTCATGTGAAATAGATGGGGAAACAGTAGAAACAGTGTCAGACTTTTTTTTTTTTTTGGCTGCAAAATCACTGCAGATGGTGATTGCAGCCATGAAATTAAAAGACGCTTACTCCTTGGAAGAAAAATTATGACCAACCTGGATAGCACATTCAAAAGCAGAGACATTACTTTGCAAACAAAGGTCCATCTAGTCAAGGCTATGGTTTTCCCAGTAGTCATGTATGGATGTGAGAGTTGGACTGTGAAGAAGGATGAGCGCCAAAGAATTGATGCTTTTGAACTGTGGTATTGGAGAAGACTCTTGAGAGTCCCTTGGACTGCAAGGAGATCCAACCAGTCCATTCTAAAGGAGATCAGTTTGGGGTGTTCTTTGGAAGGAGTGATGCTAAAGCCGAAACTCCTGTATTTTGGCCACCTCATGCGAAGAGTTGACTCATTGGAAAAGACCCTGATGCTGGGAGGGATTGGGGGCAGGAGGAGAAGGGGACAACAGAGGATGAGATGGCTGGATGGCATCACCAACTCAATAGACATGAGTTTGAGTGAACCCTGGGAGTTGGTGATGGACAGGGAGGCCTGGCATGTTGCAATTCATGGGGTCGCAAAGAGTTGGACAGGACTGAGTGACTGAACTGAACTGAACCATTATATCTACTATTGTGGCCAAGAATCCCTTAGAAGATATGCAGTAGCCCTCATAGTCAACAAAAGAGTCTGAAATGCAGTACTTGGGTGCAATCTCAGAAATGAAATAATGATCTCAGTTTGTTTCCAGGCAAGCCTCTCAATATCACAGTTATCCAAGTCTTTGCATGAACCACTAATGCTGAAGAAGCTGAAGTTAAATGGTTCTATGATGACCTACAAAAACTTCTAGAACTAACACTGAAAAAAAGATGTCCTTTTCATCATAGGGGACTGGAATGCAAAAGTAGGAAGTCAAGGGATACCTGGAGTAACATGCAAGTTTGGCCTTGGAGTACAAAATGAAGCAGAGCAAAGGCTAACAGAATCTTACAAAGAGAACTCACTGGTCATAGCAAACACCCTCTTCCAGCAACACAAGAGACAACTGTACACATGGACACAACCAGATGGTCAATACCAAAATCAGATTCATTTTATTCTTTGTAGCCGAAGGTGCAGAAGCTCTATACAGTCAGCAAAAACAAGACGGATAGCTGACTGTGGCTCAGATCATGAATTCTTTATTGCCGAATTCAGACTTAAATTGAAGAAAGTATGGAAAACCAGTATACCATTCAGGTATGACCCAAATGAAATCCCTTAACGATTATCCAGTGGAAATGACAAATAGATTCAAGGGATTAGATCTGATAGAGTGCCTGAAGGACTGTGGATGGAGGTTTGTAACACTGTACATGAGGCCGTGATCAAAACCAATCCAAGAAGAAATGCAAAAAGGCGAAATGTTTGTCTGAGGAGGCCTTACAATAGCTGAGAAAAGAAGAGAAGTGAAAGGCAAAGGAAAAAAGAAAACATATATCCATCTGAATGCTAAGTTGCAAAGAATAGCAAGGAGAGATAAGAAAGCCTTCCCAAGTGATCAATGCAAAGAAATAGAGGAAAACAAAAGAATGGGAAAGATTAGAGATCTCTTCAGGAAAATTAGAGATACCAAGGGAACATTCCATGCAAAGATGGGTACAATAAAGGAAAGAAATGGTATGGACCTAACAGAAGCAGAAGATATTAAGAAAAGGTGGCAAGAATTCACAGAAGAAATATACAAAAAAGATATTAATGACCCAGATAACCACAATGGTGTGATTGTTCACCTAGAGCCAGACATCCTGGAGTGCAAAGTCAAGTGGGCCTTAGGAAGCATCACTACAAACATAGCTAGTGGAGGTGAGGCAATTCCAGCTGAGCTATTTCAAATCCTAAAAGATGATGCTGTGAAAGTGCTGCACTCTATATACCAGCAAATTTGGAAAACTCAGCAGTGGCCACAGGACTGGAAAAGGTCAGTTTTCATTCTAATCACAAAGAAAGGCAATGCCAAAGAATATTCAAACTACTGCACAATTTCACTCATCTCACATCCTAGCAAAGCAGTGCTGAAAATTCTCCAAGCTAGGCTTCAACAGTGCGTGAACTGAGAACTTCCAGATGTTCAAACTGGACTTAGAAAAGGCAGAAGAACCAGAGATTAATTTGCCAACATCTGTTGGATCATAGAAAATGCAAGAGAATTCCAGAAAAACATCTACTTCTGCATCATTGACTATGCCAAAGCCTTTGACTGTGGATCACAACAAACTAGGGAAAATTCTTAAAGAAATAGGAATACCAGACCGCCCTACCTGCCTCCTGAGAAATGTGTATGCAGGTCAGGAAGCAGTGGTTAGAACCAGACATGGAACAATGGAATAGTTTCAAGTTGAGAAAGGAGTACCTTAAGGCTGTATATTGTCACCTTGCTTATTTAACTTATATGCAGAGTACATCATGTGAAATGCTGGGCTAGGTGAAGCACAAGCTGGAATCAAGATTTCTGGGAGAAATATCAATAACCTCAGATATGCAGATGACACCACCCTTATGGTGGAAAGCAAAGAGGAACTAAAGGGCCTCTTGGTGAAAGTGAAAGAGGAGAGTGAAAAAGTTGGCTTAAACCTCAGCATTCAGAAAACTAAGATCATGGCATCTAGTCCCATCACTTCATGGCAAATGGATAGGGAAATAGTGGAACAGTGTCAGACTTTATTTTTTTGCGCTCCAAAATCACTGCAGATGGTGACTGCAGCCTGAAATTAAAAGACGCTTCCTCCTTGGAAGAAAAGCTATGAAAAACCTAGACAGCATATTAAAAAGCAGAGACATTACCAACAAGGATCCATCTAGTCAAAGCTATGGTTTTTCCAGTAGTCATGTATGGATGTGAGAGTTGGACCATAAAGAAAGCTGAGTGCCAAAGAATTGGTGCTTTTAAACTGTGGTGTTGGAGAAGACTCTTGAAAGTCCCTTGAACAGCAAGGAGATCAAATCAGTCCATCCTAAAGGAAATCTGTCCTGAATATTCATTGGAAGGACTGATGCTGAAGCTGAAACTCCAATACTTTGGCCACCTGATGTGAAGAACTGACTCATTGAAAAAACCCTGATGCTGGGAAAGTTGAAGGCAGGAGAAGAAGGGGACGACAGAGGATGAGATGGTTGGATGGCATCACTGACTCAGTGGATGTGAGTTTGAGCAAGCTCTGGGAGTTGGTGATGGACAGGGAACCTGGTGTGCTGCAATCCATGGGGTCACAAAGAGTCGGACATGACTGAGCAACTGAACTGATAGCTGGGGGGCTATCAGCCTACCTCAAAGGAGAAAATCTTCCAATTTTTGATAATGGGTTTGGCTTAAGACCTAAATCAAAAAGAGTAACTTCAACTTAAAAACCCTACTGTTTACAATCTTAAGTATACCATTGACAATAGACTTTAAAAAGTATTAATTTCTGCTTTTTTTTGTGAAACAGAATATAGATGTGAAAACAAATTTAATTTTTTTATTCTGGTATCTATAATTACTGCAGTTCTTTTTCTTATATTCACAAGTTGTGTTAAGTATATAAACAGATGTAGATATAGTGTCGCTATACTGCACCTCATCTACAGCTTTGCAAATCTTACATAAAGCTATGTGCTTTTATATCAAAGTGAAGTTCCTTTTTCTAAGGATGAGATCTTTCTGTATGTGTTTTCTAGTTTTGTTGATAAATAATGAGCCTACAGCACCATGCAGATTTGAAGTGTACAGCATAATGATTAGACTTACAAATATTGTGAAAAGATTGCAACCATAAGTTTAGTAAACATCCATCATCTCATACAGATACAGAAAGAAAATTGTCTTCCTTGTGATGAGAACTCTTGGAATCTGTTTTTCTTACCAACTTTCTAATATACCTATGGCGATGTTAACTATAATCATTAGGGTTGTATGTTACGTTCCTAGTACTTTGTGCATCTTATAATTTGCTGCTGCTGCTGCTAAGTCACTTCAGTCGTGTCCAACTCTGTGCAACCCCATAGATGGCAGCCCACCAGGCTCCCCCGTCCCTGGGATTCTCCAGGCAAAAACACTGGAGTGGGTTGCCATTTCCTTCTCCAATGCATGAAAGTGGAAAGTGAAAGTGAAGTCGCTCAGTCGTGTCCAACTCTTAGTGACCTCATGGATTGAAGCCTACCAGGCTGAAGTTTCTAGTATTTTACTACCTTTGTTCAGTTTTCCCTCCTTCCACCATAATTCTGATCTCCTTTTTGTGGATAGTGATCATGGGGTAGTGGTGGTGATTTTTTTAGAATCCACCTCTAAGTGCGATCATTACTGTATTTGCTTTTCCCTGTTTTGCTAATTTCACTTAGCGTAATTTCCCTCAAAGTCTATTCATGTTGTCACAAGTGTCAAAGTCTCATTTGTTTTATGGCTGAATAGTCATTCTCTGTGTGCATGTATGTGTATCACATCTTACTTATTCATTCATTGTTCAATGGACACTTACATTGTGTCCATATTGGGCTATTATAAATAATGGTGCAGTGAAAATGCAGGTGCAGATATCTTTTCAATTTTAGAGTTTTCATTTTCTTCAGATAAATGCACAGAGGTAGAATACCTAGATCATATGGTAGTTTATTTTGAATTTTTTTGAGGCAACTTCATACTCTTATAGTGGTTATACCAGTTAACATTCTTATCAAAGTTCACAAGGATCCCGTTTTCTCCATATGCTTGCCAACACTTGTTTGTTTTTGATATAGCCATTCTGACAGGTGTGAGATGATATCTCATTGTGGTTTTGATTTGCATTTTCCTGATTAGTGATATTGAGCATCTTTTCATGTGCCTGTCAAGCCATTTTTATGTCCTCTTTTGGAAAAATGTCTATTCAGATCCTCTGCTCGTTTTTTACTCAGATTGTTGGGGTTTTTTGTTTGTTTTTGCTATTGAGTTGTATAAGTTCTTTATGTATGATTTTGGGTATTAACCTTCTTACCAGATAAATTACTTGCAACCATTTTTTTTCCATTCAGTAGTTTGCCTTTTTACTTCTGCTTTTTTTTCTTTTCATGCAAAGCCTTTTTAGTTTGATGTAGTCCCAGTTGTTTATTTTTGCTTTTTGTTGTGTTTGTTTTGAAATAACATCCATAAATCATCAGCAAATCCATTATTAGAAAGCTTACCACCTATGTCTTCTTTTATTAGAAGTTTTATGATTTCAAGTCTTACCTTCAAGTTAATTCATTTTGAGTTAATTTTTTGTGAGCAGTGTAAAATAAGGATCTAGTTTCATTCTTTTAACATGTGAATATCTAATTTTACCAACATCATGTATTGAAAAAACTGTCTTGTTTCCATTAAGTATTCTTGGCCACCTTGTGAAATATTAGTTGATGATATACACATGGGTTTGTTTCTGGGTCTTAATTCTGCTACCTTGGTCTATTTATCTAGTGGCTTTTTCCTACCTTACTGTTCGATTACTATAGCTTTATAATATAGCTTAAAATCAAGAAATGTAGTGCTTCTTACTTCTTTTTTTCATGATTGCTTTGACAAATCAAAGTATAGCTTCATATAAGTTTTAGGATTAATTTTTTTCTATTTATGTAAAAACTGCCATTGGAATCTTGACAGAGATTGCACTGAATCTATAGTTCACTTTCAGTACTATGGAAGAGTTAATATTGTTAAATATCTAATCAATAAACATAAATACTTTTCCATTAATTTTAGTCTTCAATTACTTTCATAAATGTCCTGTGAATTTTCTCTGTAAAGATCATTCATCTCCTTTCTTAAATTTATTGTTTTATTATTTTGACCAATAGTAAGAGATTTTTTTTTTTAATTTGAGATTATTTGTTAGTATTTAGAAGCATGGCTTTTTGTATGTTAATTTTTGTGTCCTACATTTTACTGAATGTAGGATATTTTTACTGAATTTGTGAAGTAGCTCTAATTGCTTTTATGGTGTGGTCATTAAAATTAAAGTAATAATTTGAAATAGTCTTGCTTTACAATGTTGTATTAGTTTCAGGTATACAGCATAGTGATTCAGTGTTTTTGCAGATTATATTCCATTACAGGTTTTTGTACAATAATGGGTATAATTCCCTGTGCTATACAGTAAATCCCTTTTTAAAGCTATTTCATATATAAAAGATTTTTTTTTCTGTTAATCCCATTACCCTAATGTGTCCTTCCCTACTTTCGTCTACACTTTGGTAACCACAATTTGTTTTCTTTGTTTGTGAGTCTGTTTCTGTTTGCATATACATTATTTGTATTATTTCTTAGATCCACATATAAGTAATAGTATATGGTATTTGTATAGTTTGTCTTTCTTTGGTTATTTCAGTAGCATAATATTCTCTAGGTCCATTCACACTGCAGCAAATGGCAGTATTTCATTTATTATGGTGTGAGTAATATTCCCCTTGTGTGTATATACTACATCTTCTTAATCCAGTCATTTGTTGATGGGTACTTAGATTTCTTCCAAGTCTTGGCTATGTTACATAGTGCTGCTGTGACTTTGGGGTGCGTGGATGTTTACAAATTACTGTGTTTGTTTGGAATGGCTGGGTTGTATGGTCGCTCTGTTTTTAGTTTAAGGAACCCCCATGCTGATTTCCTTGGAGAAGGCAATGGCACCCCACTCCAGCACTGTTGCCTGGAAAATCCCATGGGCAAAGGAGCCTGGTAGGGCTGCAGTCCATGGGGTCGCAAAGAGTCGGACATGATTGAGTGACTTCACTTTCACTTTTCACTTTCATGCATTGGAGAAGGAAAATGGCAACCCATTCCAGTGTTCTTGCCTGGAGAATCCCAGGGACGGGGGAGCCTGGTGGGCTGCCGTCTATGGGGTCACACGGAGTCGGGCACGACTGAAGTGACTTAGCAGTAGATGATGTTTTCCATAGGTGCTGCACCAATTTACATTTCCACCAAATGGTGAATGAGAGATTCCTTTTCTCCATGCCTGTCCAGCATTTATTATTTGTAAACTTTTTCATAATAGCCATTGTGACAAGTGATATGTCATGTGTGGTTTTGATTTCTACTTATCTAATATACCAGACCACCTGACCTGCCTCTTGAGAAACCTGTATGCAGGTCAGGAAGCACAGTTAGAACTGGACATGGAACAAACAGACTGTTCCAAATAGGAAAAGGAGTACGTCAAGGCTGTAATTTGTCACCCTGCTTATTTAACTTATATGCAGAGTACCATCATGAGAAAGCTGGGCTGGATGAGCACAAGCTGGAAATCAAGATTTCGGGAGAAATATCAATAACCTCAGATATGCAGATGACACCACCCTTATGGCAGAAAGTGAAGAGGAACTAAAAAGCTCTTGATGAAAGTGAAAGTGGAGAGTGAAAAACTTGGCTTAAAGCTCAACATTCAGAAACGAAGATCATGGCAATCCGGTCCCATCACTTCATGGGAAAATAGATGGGGAAACAGTGGAAACAGTGTCAGACTTTAATTTTTGGGCTCCAAAATCACTGCAAATGGGGACTGCAGCCATGAAATTAAAAGACACTTACTCCTTGGAAGGAAAGTTATGACCAACCTAGATAGCATATTCAAAAGCAGAGACATTACTTTGCCAACAAAGGTCCGTCTAGTCAAGGCTACGGTTTTTTCCAGTGGTCATGTATGGATGTGAGAGTTGGACTGTGAAGAAGGCTGAGCACCGAAGAATTGATGCTTTTGAACTGTGGTGTTGAGAAGACTCTTGAGAGTCCCTTGGACTGCAAGGAGATCCAACCAGTCCATTCTGAAGGAGATCAGCCCTGGGATTTCTTTGGAAGGAATGATGCTGAAGTGAAACTCCAGTACTTTGGCCACCTCATGCGAAGAGTTGACTCATTGGAAAAGACCCTGATGCTGGGAGGGATTGGGGGCAGGAGAAGAAGGGACGACAGAGGATGAGATGGCTGGATGGCATCACTGAATCGATGGACGTGAATCTGAGTTGAATTCAAGAGTGGTGATGGACAGGGAGGCCTGGCGTGCTGCGATTCATGGGATCGAAAAGAGTCGGACACGACTGAGCAACTGAACTGAATAATTAGCTATGTTCAGCATCTTTTCATGTTCTCTTGGCCATCATCAGTGCGTCGTCTTTGGAAAAAACAAATCTATTCCGGTCTTCTGGCCGTTTTTTGATTGGATTGTTATTTTTTGATACTCAGTTACATCAACTGTGTATTTTGAATATTAACCCCTTATTAGTCACACCATTTGCAAATATTTTCTCTCAGTAGGTTAATTTTTTGGTTGATGGCCTCTTTGCTGTGAAAAAGCTTTTAAATTTAATTATGTTCCCATTTGTTTATAGTTGCCTTTATTTTTTATGTTTTAAAAGACAGATCTGAAAAAAAAAGACAGATCTGAGAAAATATTGCTATGAATTATGTCAAAAAGTGTTTTGCCTATGTTCTTTTATTGAGTTTTAATAATTTCATGTTTGCTTTAGTTCTAGCACCTTGATTTTATTTTTTTGAATGATTTTAGGGAATGTTCTAATTTCATTAACGACATCAACTTTTTCAGTCCATACTTTCTGTTTGTGTCATCTTCAGTTTCTTTAATCAGTGTCTTAAAACTTTTCCAAGTACAGGTCATTTGTCTCCTTAAGTAGGATTTATTCCTGGGGTTTTTTATTTTTGATGTGATTGTAAATGGTCTTGCTGATAGTTTATTGTTAGTGTATAGAAATGCAATGAATTTCTGTGTGTTAATTTTCTGTCCTGCAGCTTTGCCAGATTGACTGGTGAGCTCTAGTAGTGTTCCTGGGGCATCTTTAGGATTTTCCATGTGTAGTATCATGTCATCTGAAAACAGTAACAATTTTACTTTTCTTTCTTTCTAATTTGGATGACTTTTATTTCTTTTTCTTTTCTGATTGCTATAGCTAGGACCTTAAATCAATGTTGAATAAAAGTGATGAGAGTGTACATCCTAATCTTATTTCTGATCTTAGAGGAAATGCTTTCAGCTATTTACCATTGAGTATGATGTTACCTGTGAATTTGTTATACATGACCATTATATTGAGGTATGTTTCCTCTATACCCACTTCCTGGAGAGTTTGTACCATAAATGGATGTCGAATTTTGTCAAAAACTTGTTCTGCATGTATTGAGATTCATTTATTTATTTATTCTTTGATTTGTTAATGTGGTGTATCATACTGGTCTGTGGATATTAAAAATCCTTGCATTCCTGGGATAAGTCCCAGTTGATCATGGTGTATGATCCTTTTAATATGTTGGCTTTATTTGCTATTATTTTGTTAAGGATTTTTGCATCTTATGTTCATCAATAGATAAACTATAAATTTCTTCTTTGTGGTGTGATATCTTTGGTTTTGGAATTAGAGTGATGTCAGCCTCATAGATGGAGAAGGCAATGGCACCCCACTCCAGTACTCTTGCCTGGAAAATCCCAGGACGGGGGAGCCTGATGGGCTGCCATCTCTATGGGGTCGCACAGAGTCGGACATGACTGAAGCGACTTAGCAGCAGCAGCAGCCTCAATAAAAAGTGTTCAGAAGCATTTCTTCTTCTGCATTTGGGACAGTTTGAGAAAGAGATAGGTGTTAAACTCTTCTCCA
>NW_020867546.1:0-25857 GCF_003369695.1 Bos indicus x Bos taurus | reverse complement strand
AGAAACCTTTACCCTAGTGGGCAATTCTTGACCCATGGTGGACTGAAGCCAATGCATACATACTCCTGCCCTTGGAAAGATAGTTCTAAGACATTTTCTCTATGGTGCCTCGCAGAATCCCCAGTGGGAATGAACACCATCTGAACATTATTTTTGCCCATAATGGTGATCTGCAAAATAATATATCCCAGGGATGGTTTTCCCTTCTTTCTTGTTTGACTCTTTCAAAGCTCCTACTTTTCTTCCCTGAGGTTACCTCCTGAAATAAATTACCTGTGCACAAGCCTTGTTTTGGTTCCTGCTTTAGGTGGTATCCAGAGTAAGTCAGCTCTGGGAAGTATCTCAGTTCAAAGGAGAAGTAAGTAACAGAACAAAACTGAACCTAGGCTATCTCTTAAAGGACACAACATTTTTTTTTTTCTTCTTTAGTGAGTAGTATATTTAGTCACATCTTCAACCATGAGATTTAAGACTGAAAAGTTATGTGACTAAACTGTTGGATTTTTAATACTTAAATATGTCTCTTTAATTAGAACCTTAAGGAGATATATGAAGATAGTATTTTAGATTTATTGAAAATAATAAAATAGCAACATCAACTTGCTAAACATTAATATTTAACTTTTATTCTTCACTAAAGGGATTTGCAAATTTGCATTGCCTTGGTTTACTTGCACATTTTGTGACAGAGCCTCATGGAAGTAATATGGAAAACTACAGAGGTGGCTTGCTGAGGTGTAGTCTCCTATGGAAGGGGCGTTTTTATTCTGTACAAGGGCTCTTACCAGGTTTGGAGAGAGGATGTGGGTGACAATGACTCTTATGTCACTTAGAACAGAAGCAAATAACAAAGGGAAGAATTATTTTATGTGAGGAACAGAGTCCTTGATACCGATAACTCTGGCTACTAAAGTTACACTCAAGTGTAGCTCTGTCTTAGCTTACATCTAAGAAATGTCCATAGAGAGAACAATTTATAGGTAAACAAGGGATTTTGTAAAGGTTTGTATTATTATTATCATGCTTGACACTGAATACCACTTTCTGATTATCTACACAGAAAGAGCTTTTGTTAGCAAGCAGGAAAAAGCTAATCTATTCAGAAGGATAGAGGTCTCAATTTTCTTGATGACAATACACAAGTATAACTCAACTCTGGCACAAATCATTCTGGCATGTATACATTATATATATGGGTTGATTGTATCTATAGACACTCTTTGCGTGGGTTTTCTTTTCCTATTGTGGAAGCATCCTTAGTATTTCATAAAAGGAAAAAGCTGACATGTTGGTAGACAGAAGCCACATGTGTGTTCTCTTAGAGGATAATCTTGATTATAGGCTTCATAGGTGAATGGTAGAAAAAAAATCTCTTGGGGAAAATGAGCAATTCAGGTTGAATGTGATTTCAGATAAAAATGTTTAACTACTTGGTATTTACAATAAGCAAGCCCTGTAAACATTTTCAACACCCTGCCTTTGTGAGACAGATCTATTCTGTTTCAGCATATCGTCTCACCTTTACTTAACCAACTAACAGAATTAATGACGCAGGTTTTTAAAGTTAATAAACTATCTCGAGGGCTTTATGTTGTACTATTCTAATCTCTCAGACTAATAATTTAACAGTATATGAGTAGTTTCCAGTACATCTATTTATTATACTGAAACCAGATAAAATGTTTGTCTGCTGACTATTTTTATTTAGGTCTGTAACTATCATTTAAACAACATGCCTTAAACCAAACAGTGATTTTGTCACAAAAGTAAATTGCTCTTCTCATTTCTCTATTCCCCTAAACACTCCAGGTTGGAAAGCTCAGGCATCTTACATCCTCTTTGCCTCCTTATAGTAAATTAAACTCCATTAATTTATCCTTTGTTTTATTTGATTCTTCTTCCCATTTCCTCTCCTCCTACCCAAGTTGAAAAGGCTAGGCTGATGCTCAGTGAATTAATAGCAGGGTCAGTTATCAGTAAGCTTTGAGAAAACATGAACATTACCTGACAAACTTAAATGCAGCATTTCCAAAAGGTTTTCATAAGATTTATAGGGGGAACTTCTGGGGAAAGTACAAAGAGCTATAGCTCCACCTGAGACTTAGGAATGACCTCAGAACAATCACAGGGACAAGCAGAGCATATACTAGAGAAAGAAACAAATATAGGTCTTAAGTGCAAGTTGGTCTCCTTGATGAATGAGAAGATTTTGGTAATTCCTTTCTACCTCTCTGGTTTACAGAAGATGAATTATAGTTTTCAGATGAATAGAATAAAGTATACTTAAATGAAAGTCAAAAGAAAAAGAGCACAACTATTGCCCATGGTTTGGCAATTCTTATCTTTGACATAGATAAGAAAAAGGGAAACTCTTTAATGCCTTAACTATACATCAGGCATGAAACTCTCCCCAGGCAGAGTGGATTCACACCTTCTGATGAAGCTGCAAAGGCCCCACCCCAGAGGGTGTTAGTGCCAGGTTGGATGTGCAGTACTTTCTGCAGAGATGAGGCAGCTAAATGCAAGTCTGATATGGGAAATTATCCTGCACTATTCAAGTTCAAGGAGAGCTTGCCTAGAAACAAGTATATCAACCCTCCCCACCACTACATTTCTTCTCTTACACTAGGAAAGAATGAAACAATACAATTCAGAATGTATCTCTTAGACCTTAGAAAGTTATCTCAGAAATTGAAGCCTTGGAGACAAAAAAGGTAGATTAACTTTTTCTTCTAATTAAAGGTCATGGCTTTAGAAGAGGCTGGAAATGAGAGAAGTAAATAACTAGCTCTGAAAAAGTATTAAGAAGATTTGGTTTCTGCACTGTAAATTATGATTCCAGATTGATAAACTCCTAGAAGAGCATTTTATAAAGATTAGGAAGAAAATTTTGGCAGAAGTCATACAGCTCTGACATGGAGATGTCAACCTTAAAAGCAGCTGAGGATTGGTAAAGAAGTATACATTATGGTGACAACAGGCACAGTATGTAGAGAACAACAGTGAAGGAAGTATTTTATAATTATCAGTAATAAATAATAGATTCCCATTGTCCCCATTTGAATGCAGAGTTCCAAAGAATAGCAAGGAGAGATAAGAAAGACTTCCTCAGTGATCAATGCAAAGAAATAGAGGAAAACAATAGAATGGGAAAGACTAGAGATCTCTTCAAGAAAATTAGAGATACCAAGGGAACATTTCATGCAAAGATGAGCTCCATAAAGGACAGAAATGGTATGGACCTAACAGAAGCAGAAAATATTAAGAAGAGGTGGCAAGAATACACAGAAGAACTGTACAAAAAAGATCTTCACGACCCAGATAATCACGATGGTGTGATCACTCACCTAGAGCCAGACATCTGGAATGCGAAGTCAAGTGGGCCTTAGGAAGCATCACTAAGAACAAAGCTAGTGGCAGTGATGGAATTCCAGTTGAGCTATTTCAAATCCTGAAAAATGATGCTGTGAAAGTGCTGCACTCAATATGCCAGGAAATTTGGAAAACTCAGTAGTGGCCACAGGACTGGAAAAGGTCAGTTTTCATTCCAATCCCAAAGAAAGGCAATGCCAAAGAATGCTCAAACTACTGCACGATTGCACTCATCTCAAAGTAAAGATCCTTAAAGTAATCCTTAAAATTCTCCAAGCCAGGCTTCAGCAATACGTGAACTGTGAACTTCCTGATGTTCAAGCTGGTTTTAGAAAAGGCAGAGGAACCAGAGATCAAATTGCCCACATCCACTGGATCATCAAAAAAGCAAGAGAGTTCTAGAAAAACATCTATTCTGCTTTTATTGACTATGCCAAAGCCTTTGACTGTGTGGATCACAATAAACTGTGGAAAATTCTGAAAGAGGTGGGAATACTAGACCACCTGACCTGCCTCTTGAGAAACTTGTATGCAGGTCAGGAAGCAACAGTTAGAACTGGACATGGAACAACAGACTGGTTCCAAATAGGAAAAGGAGTACGTCAGGAAGACAATTGTGAATTTTAAGCAGAGGAGTAACATGGTCAAATGTTTTGTTTTAAGTAGATTATTCTGGTGGCTGTTTTGCAAACAGACTTAAGGTCTCATGGCTGGTATTAGAGGAATCAACATGGGACACTGTGCCTGCAGTCCAGATGAGTGTCAGAAGTGACCATAGACTAGAAGAAAAACTGGGCAGAAAGCATTCTCAGAAGCAAGGATGAGAGGATTTCAAGAAGAAAGGGGCAAGTCAACAGAGTCAAATGGACTTACAGGAGTTATGTAAATTAGTAGTTAGGTGGCCATAAAAATGCATGCACAGCTGGAAACAAACAAAGCAAATTCACTTTGCTTTGGCGTAAGTGTTTGAGGGAAATGAACATGGAAAAGAAGAAAGAGCAAGAAATGTTTTATTGCTTTTATTCTGAGCAGCATTTTCCCTTTTACTCCTATGTCACTGCAAATGATCTTGTAGTCTTTGGAAATGGATTTGCTAAGAAACTGCAGAATGAATTCTAGTCCTAAATCAAATGCCAAATATGTCACTTCTGGCAGGCCAATTTTTTGTGACTCAATGTTCTTATCCATGGCTTAGGGATAATAATATGTCCTCTCTCATAAGATAACTTTGGTGACAGGAAAATAAATGTCAAAATACTTTGAAAATTAAGGAAGATAACTAAATTGTGATTGTTGTACTGTTTAGATTTAGACAATATAATAGGTTTTTATTCAGAGCATCTGTATGCACAAGTGGGAGCCATGCCATTCACTTCTAGGTAGTAATTAGGTTTTCCCTTTCTCAAAAAAGAAAGAAAGGACTTTCTGATATTAACACTTTTCTATGGCTTCATACTAGGGAATTTATGTGAACAAAGGGGCCTAATAATTCTTGACTTTTGAAGTCTCTTTTTTTACTCAAATCCCTGTCAATCTAGTTTTATAATCAAAGTATATTCTTTGGAGACCTTTGGTGACAGCTGGAAGTCAGAGTTATAGTTGGCTGTATTTATTCAAAGTATTTTGTAAAAGATTCTTGATGGGGAATTTTAAATTGGAAAAAGATCTCTGGAGAAATGATTACTTTAGAAAAATGTAAGTAGTCATGACGATTCTGAAAAGAAGCATTGTATGGTGAGCATTTTGCTGTCAGTGGAAGTTCCTCACAGAATCACCCACCTATACCATCAGCACTACTTGTTAGTACCCAGAAAAGTTCATTGCCTGAGCATTTAGTCACTTCATAATCAAAGAATTATACATATAGATTTCCTGACAGGCTCTCTGTTGTTTTGTTTTGTTTTTTTAAGAAATAATGTCCAATTTCTCTTTAAAAAAAAAAAAAGGATATTGGTTTTGCTAAATAAAAGGATTAACATGTAAAATAATGATATTTAGCTATAAGTTCAGAGAAGGCAATGGCACCCCACTCCAGTACTCTTGCCTGGGAAATCCCATGGATGGAGGAGCCTGGTAGGCTGCAGTCCATGGGGTCACGGAGAGTTTGACGTGACTGAGTGACTTCACTTTCCCTTTTTACTTTCATGCATTGGAGAAGGAAATGGCAACCCACTCCAGTGTTCTTGCCTGGAGAATCCCAGGAACGGCGGAACCTGGTGGGCTGCCATCTATGGGGTCGCACAGAGTCGGACACGACTGAAGTGACTTAGCCGCAGCAGCAGCAGCTATAAATTATTCATCTGACTCGCAGCTCTCCAAGAGTCTTATCAGGCCAGGACAAAACACTAGAAGTTTACTGAGTTTATGTTCAAAACTGCCTCACTTCGTCATTGAGCCAACTTTAAGGTTGAACATAAAGTGAGCTGACACTCCATTCAGATACATTTCCATTATCATTCAGGAGGACTTCTCTCAGCTGTGTGAAATACTGTGAATATGTGTAGGCATCCAATATGGTCATTTATACACAGATAATCATGGTGCTGGAACAGACTTTGAAAAGGCCTCTTAGGTCAGACTAAGCCTTATTATTTTAAATGTCACACATTTTTCCTAGAGTAAGTATGCTTTGTTAATATGACAAATGGAAAAAGTATGATGCTTCATGCTAATTATCAGCCTATAACTACAAATTCCAAGCTGTCCAACTAACACTAGAAATTCATTAAATATGCAAATTCACTACAAAGATACTAGAATTGTATTTTGCATGTGAATATTAGAATTTAGAACTGAAGACAATTTAGTCCAACTCTTGTTTTTGACATACAGAGAAATTGAGGCCTGGGGATAGTAAGCCATTTGTTCAAGTCACACAGATAGTAACAGGGCAGAAACTAGAATTCAAGAAATTCTCTTAAAAAAATTGGAATAATTAAAACAGATTATGGTGTGACAGTTAGTATTGCAAATGTGTTAAGAATACACATCACTATTGAAAAGCACTCCCAGGGCTACGGCGTGTAGTTGTGCAGAGTGAATACAGAACACGGCTCAAGGCGTGGTGCCATTTTAGAGATGAAAGTTGGGTAGTACACAACCTAACCAACTATTCACATCAGGGTTGACTGTTTATTTCATTCAAAAGTTCTTTTGAGAATCTGGGGAGCTACTCTAAGGCAGTCTACATCTCTCTGAGGTAATGATGAAACTTCTTGATACTTAAGAGTTCGTATCTACCAAGAAATGTTCCAAATTAGGCTAATGAGTTGTCATAATCAAGGAGACTAATGATTGACCTAAATATATCATTACCATTCTTCTCCCTGACAAATAAGGAAATTATAGCTAACATTTACGAAATGTTATTAATGCCAGGGCCTACGCCATGTGATTTACACATGTGGCCTCATTTAATACTCACTACAACATAGCGAGTTAGGGCTTTATTGTCTCTAATTTATAAATGAAGAAGCAGATGTTGGAGGGATTAAGCAACTTGTTCAAGGCTAACAGGCTCATAAGCAATCTAGATAAGACATAAACCATGACAATCTGAGTCATGGCTCTGGTCCATCCACTATACCAGTGTTTGCAAACTTCAGTCACTAAAGTATCCCTTCATAATCAGATCTGCAGATAATCTGTGGATATTAGTATTTTTCTTTAAATGGACTCACTTTTAAAAAAACATTAAATTTATAATAATAAATATTAAAATTTGAAAATAAACATAATGGATTAGGTATGTCAGACTAAACTATCAAACAACTAGAAAAATATTAACAACCAGCCAAATTTTTTTAACATAATGATAATAACTTCTTAAAGAGCTAAGAAAAACTTCTCAAAAATTGAAAGAAATTAGTGGATCAAATGAGGATTTCCTTTGAGGAATTTGGAAAGCTACTCAAATCAATTCTTTTTTGAAAAACAGGGAGTTAAGCATTTTAGGGGCATTCACTAAATGGGGTAGGGGAAGAGCAATACTTTGAAAAGGTAATGGACAAAACATGAATTTTGAAAGGCTGTACCAGTGAAGCCTGCCTTTGCTTGGGAGCACTTACCTGGAAGCAGCTATAGATTCTTAGGAGTGGAGGAACAGTGAATGGAGGCCAGCATTCACCAAGAGTAGAGATCTGAGTGAAACAGCCTCTGATAAGGGCTGGGGTCCTGAAATTTGATGAGTCAAAAATCTTCAAACCTTAGTCCTGGGCTTTTAATGCTTTCAGGTATATGACAAAAGAGTAGAGGATGTTTTCTAAAAGCAAATGATATCACATAGGCATCAAATTATTTCTATCAGCATTTTAAATTCAATACCTAGTAAGCATCCATCTAAGGGAGAAAGAGCCGAGCTTTGGAAAGATTATAGAGAAAATATGGGTTTTGAAAGGCTGTACCATGGGAACTTGTTTGAGCAAGGACTGGCTAAATCTATGAAATTCTGCAAAATCTGAAATTCTGCAAAAATCATCAGAAGTAGACTGTAACTTACTATGTTTATAGCATAAAAACTGAGCTTGAAATTTTAAGCTCTATGAATTTAATGGTGAACATCTATGAATTATGAACACTGACATTTAACATTAGTAAAAGGCAAATAGAAATTCTAGAACTGAAAATCAGAAAAAGCAAGCAAGAAATCAGTTCTGGATTTAATTGCAGGTTAATAATAGCTGAAAGTGAGGCTGAGAGGAGCTACCCCACGTCCGAGGTAAGGAGCAGCAGGTGCACTTTGCTGCAGCAGCTGTGAAGAGATACCCCATGTCCAGGTAAGAGAAACCCAAATAAGACAGTAGGCACTGAGAGAGGGCATCAGAGGGCAGACAGACTGAAACCACAATCACATACAACTAGCCAATCTGATCACACAGACCACAGCCTTGTCTAACTCAATGAAACTAAGCCATGCCATGTGGGGCCACCCAAGACAGACAGGTCATTTGGAGAGGTCTGACAGAATGTGGACCAGAAAGGAATGGCAAACCACTTCAGTATTCTTGCCTTGAGAACCCCATGAACAGTATGACAAGGCAAAAAGATAGGGCACTGAAAGATGAACTCCCCAGGTCGGTAAGTGCCCAATATACTACTGGAGATCAGTGGAGAAGTAACTCCAGAAAGAATGAAGGGATGGAGCCAAAGCAAAAACAACACCCAGTTGTGGATGGGACTGGTGATAGAAGCAAGGTCCGATGCTGTAAAGACCAATATTGCATAGGAACCTGGAATGTCAGGTCCATGAATCAAGGCAAATTAGAAGTGGTCAAATAGGAGATGGCAAGAGTGAACATCAACATTCTAGGAATCAGCAAACTAAGATGGACTGGAATGGGTGAATTTAACTCAGATAATCATTATATCCTACTACTGTGGGCAGGAATCCCTTAGAATAAATGGAGTAGCCATCGTGGTCAACAAAAGAGTCCAAAATGCAGTATCTGGATGCAAACTCAAAAATGACAGAATGATCTCTGTTCATTTCCAAGGCAAACCATTCAATATCACGGTAATCTAAGTCTATGCCCCGACCTGTAATGCTGAAGAAGCTGAAGTTGAACGGTTCTATGGAGACCTACAAGACGTTCTAGAACTAACACCCCCAAAAGATGTCCTTTTCATTACAGGGGACTGGAATGCAAAAGTAGGCAGTCAAGAAACACCTAGAGTAACAGGCAAATTTGGCCTTGGAGTACAGAATGAAGCAGGGCAAAGGCTAATAGAGTTCTGCCAAGAGAACGCACTGGTCATAGCAAACACCCTCTTCCAACAACACAAGAGAAGACTCCACATATGGACATCTACACATGGTCAACACCAAAAACAGATTGATTATATTCTTTGCAGCCAAAGATGGAGAAGCTTTATACAGTCAGCAAAAAAAAAAAAAACAAAAAAACACCAGGAGCTGACTGTGGCTCAGATCATGAACTCCTTACTGCCAAATTCAGACTGAAATTGAAAAGTGGAGAAAACCACTAGACCATTCAGGTATGACCTAAATCAAATCCCTTATGACTATACCGTGGAAGTGACAAATAGATTTAAGGGACTAGATCTAATAAAGTACCTGATGAACTATGGATGGAGATTAATGACATTGTACAGGAGACAGGAATCAAGACCATCCCCTAGAAAAAGAAATGTAAAAAAGCAAAATGGCTGTCTGAGGAGGCCTTACAAATAGCAATGAAAAGAAGGAAAGCGAAAAGCAAAAGAGAAAAGGAAAGATATACCCATTTGAATGCAGAGTTCCAAAGAATAGCAAGGAGAGATAAGAAAACTTTCTTCAACGATCAATGCAAAGAAATAGTTGAAAACAATAGAATGGGAAAGAATAGAGATCTCTTCAAGAAAATTAGAGATACCAAGGGAACATTTCATGCAAAGATGGGCTCAATAAAGGACAGAAATGGTATGGACCCGACAGAAGCAGAAGATATTAAGAAGAGGTGGCAAGAATACACAGAAGAACTATACAAAAAAGATCTTCACAACCCAGATAATCACAATGGTGTGATCACTCACCTAGAGCCAGACATCCTTGAATGTGAAGTCAAGGGGGCCTTAGGAAGGATCACTACAAACAAAGCTAATGGAGGTGATGGAATTCCAGTTGAGTGATTTCAAATTGCGAAAGATGATGCTGTGAAAGTGCTGCACTCAATATGTCAGCAAATTTGGAAAACTCAGCAGTGGCCACAGGACTGGCAAAGGTCAGTTTTCATTCCAATCCCAAAGAAAGGCAATGCCAAAGAATGCTCAAACTACTGCACAATTGCACTCAGCTCACACTCTAGTAAAGTAATGCTTAAAATTCTCCAAGCCAGGCTTCAGCAATACATGAATCGTGAACTTCCAGATGTTCAAGCTGGTTTTAGAAAAGGCAGAAGAACAAGAGATCAAATTGCCAACATCTGATGGATCTTTGAAAAAGCAAGAGAGTTCCAGAAAAACATCTATTTCTGCTTTATTGACTATGCCAAAGCCTTTGACTGTGTGGATCACAACAAACTGTGGAAAATTCTGAAAGAGATGGGAATACCAGACCACCTGACCTGCCTCTTGAGAAACCTGTATGCAGGTCAGGAAGCAACAGGTAGACCAGACATGGAACAACAGATTGGTTCCAAATAGGAAAAGGAGTATCTCAAGGTATATTGTCACCCTGCTTATTTAACTTATATGTAGAGTACATCATGAGAAATGCTGGGCTGGAGGAAGCACAAGCTGGAATCAAAATTGCCGGGAGAAATATCAATAACCTCAGGTATGCAGATGACACCACCCTTATGGCAGAAAGTGAATAAGAACTAAAGAGCCTCTTGATGAAAGTGAAAGAAGAGAGTGCAAAAGTCAGCTTAAAGCTCAATATCAGAAAATGAAGATCGTGGCATCTGGTCCCATCACTTCATGGAAAATAGATGGGGAAAAAGTAGAAACAGTGGATGACTTTATTTGGGGGGGCTCCAAAATCACTGCAGATGGTGAATGCAGCCATGAAATTAAAAGACGTTTACTCCTTGGAAGGAAAATTATGACCAATCTAAACAGCATATTAAAAAGCAGAGACATTACTTTGCCAACAAAGGTCCATCTAGTCAAGGCTATGGTTTTTCCGGTGGTCATGTATAGATGTGAGAGTTGGACTATAAAGAAAGCTGAGCACAGAAGAATTGATGCTTTTGAACTGTGGTGTTGGAAAAGACTCTTGAGAGTCCCTTGGACTGTAAGGAAATCCAACCAGTGCATCCTAAAGGAGATCAGTCCTGGGTGTTCACTGGTAGGACTGACGTTGAAGCTGAAACTCCAATACTTTGGCCACCTGATGCAAAGAGCTGATTCATTTGAAAAGACCCTGATGCTGGGAAAGATTGAGGGCAAGAGGAGAAGGGGACGACAGAGGATGAGATGGTTGGATGGCATCACCGACTCAATGGACATGGGTTTGGATGGACTCCGGGAGTTGGACACAGAGAGGCTTGGCGTGCTGCGGTTCATGGTGTCACAAAGAGTTGGACATGACTGAGTGACTGAACTGATCTGAACTGAGTAGCTGAAAAAAGAATTGATAACCCAGAAGATAGTCAGAAAAAAGCATCTAGAACAAAATATACAAGACAAAATAGAGGGTATAGACAGGCAAAAACATAAGCATAGAAATATAAAAGGTATTTAATTATAATATATATACATGTACAATTTACAAGAAGCAAAATAGTTATTCATAAATAGTACCATCATAGACAATCTAACATAGAGATATATTATTAGAATTAATACTACTTAATATATGAATATTAGAATATCAGTTATTTAGAGTTAAATAAATTATATTGTTATGTTCTAACAATAAATATTAGTTATATTTTTAAAGATATCATTTTCAATAGCATCAAAGATGCAAATATCTAAAAATAAATACAGCAAAAGACGTATAAGATCTCTGCAAAGAAACTATAAAACTTTATAAAAGAAATCAAAATTAAAGAAGACTTGAGTAATTTAAAGGGTTTACATAAATCAATGAAACTATGAGCCATGTTGTGCAGGGCCACTGAAGCTAGATGGGTCATAGTGAAGAGTTCTAACAAAACATGGTCCACTGGAGGAGGAAATGGCAACCAATTCCAGTAACCTTACCTGGAAAACCACATCAGTTCAGTTCAATTCAGTTCAGTCACTCAGTCGTGTCTGACTCTTTGCGACCCCATGAATTGCAGCACGCCAGGCCTCCCTGTCCATCACCAACTCCTGGAGTTTACTCAGACTCACGTCCATCCAGTCAGTGATGCCATCCAGCCATCTCATCCTCTGTCATCCCCTTCTCCTCCTGCTTTCAATCCCTCCTAGCATCAGAGTCTTTTCCAGTGAATCAACTCTTTGCATGAGGTGGCCAAAGTACTGGAGTTTCAGCTTTAGCATCATTCCTTCTAAAGAAAACCCAGGACTGATCTCCTTTATAAAGGACTGGTTGGATCTCTTTGCAGTCCAAGGGACTCTCAAGAGTCTTCTCCAATACCACAGTTCAAAAGCATCAATTCTTCGGCGCTCAGCTTTCTTCACAGTCCAACTCTCGTATCCATACATGACTACTGGAAAAACCTTTCCATAGCCTTGACTAGACAGACCTTTGTTGGCAAAGCAATGTCTCTGCTTTTGAATATGCTATCTAGGTTGGTCATAACTTTCCTTCCAAGGAATAAGTGTCTTTTAGTTTCATGGTTGCAATCACCATCTGCAGTGATTTTGGAGCCCCAAAAAATAAAGTCTGACACTGTTTCCACTGTTTCCCCACCTATTTCCCATGAAGTGATGTGACCGGATGCCATGATCTTTATTTTCTGAATGTTGAGCTTTAAGCCAACTTTTTCACTCTCCACTTTCACTTTCATCAAGAGGCTTTTGAGTTCCTCTTCACTTTCTGCCATAAGGGTGGTGTCATCTGCATATCTGAGGTTATTGATATTTCTCCCGGCAATCTTGATTCCAGCTTGTGCTTCTTCCAGCCCAGCGTTTCTCATGATGTACTCTGCATAGAAGTTAAATAAGCAGGGTGACAATATACAGCCTTGACATACTCCTTTTCCTATTTCGAACCAGTCTGTTGTTCCATGTCCAGTTCTAACTGCTGCTTCCTGACCTGCATACAGGTCTTGCTGGAGCTATTAATAATTGGCCTCCACTCTTCTCCAGTAGCATATTGGACACCTTCTGACCTGTGGCGGGGGTTGGGGTGGTGGTTGTGGTGCTTAAGGCAAAACGATGGGACACTGGAAGACAAGCACCACCACCACCCCCGCACACCCCACTGCAGGTCAGAAGGTGTCCAATATGCTACTGGAGAAGAGTGGAGGCCAATTGTAATAACTCCAGCAAGAATGACATGGCTGGGCCAAAGCAGGAATTTCTTTGACATTCAGCTGTGGATGTGTCTGGTGGTGAAAGCAAAGTCTGACTCTGTAAACAACAACGTTGCACAGGAACCTGGCATGTTAGGTCCATGATTCAAGGTAAATTGGACGTGGCCAAGCAGGAGACAACAATAATGAACATCAACATCTTAGGAATCAGTGAACTAAAACGGACAGGAATGAGAGAATTTAATTCAGACGACCATTATATCTACTACTGTAGGCAAGAATCCCTTAGAAGAAATGGAATAGCCCTCATAGTCATCAAAAGAGTCTGAAATACAGTACTTGGGTGCAGGCTCAAAAATAACAGAATGAAATTAAAAAAAAAAAAAACCAGAATGATCTCAATTTGTTTCCAAGGCAAATCATTCAATATTACAGTAAGACAATTCTATGCCCCAACCACTGATGCAGAAGAAGCTGAGGTTGACTAACTCTACAAAGACCTACACAACCTTCTAGAATGAACACCCAAAGAAAAAAAAAAAGATGTACTTTTCTTTTTTTTTTTTTTTCTAATTTTATTTTATTTTTAAACTTTACATAATTGTATTAGTTTTCCCAAATATCAAAATGAATCCGCCACAGGTATACATGTGTTCCCCATTCCGAACCCTCCTCCCTCCTCCCTCCCCATACCATCCCTCTGGGCCGTCCCAGTGCACCAGCCCCAAGCATCCAGCATCGTGCATCGAACCTGGACTGGCAACTCGTTTCCTACATGATATTTTACATGTTTCATTGCCATTCTCCCAATCTTCCCACCCTCTCCCTCTCCCACAGAGTCCATAAGACTGTTCTATACATCAGTGTCTCTTTTGCTGTCTCGTACACCGGGTTATTGTTACCATCTTTCTAAATTCCATATATATGTGTTAGTATACTGTATTTATGTTTTTCCTTCTGGCTTACTTCACTCTGTATAATAGGCTCCAGTTTCATCCACCTCATTAGAACTGATTCAAATGTATTCTTTTTAATGGCTGAGTAATACTCCATTGTGTATATGTACCACAGCTTTCTTATCCATTCATCTGCTGATGGACATCTAGGTTGCTTCCATGTCTTGGCTATTATAAACAGTGCTGCGATGAACATTGGGGTACACGTGTCTCTTTCCCTTCTGGTTTCCTCAGTGTGTATGCCCAGCAGTGGGGTTGCTGGATCATAAGGCAGTTCTATTTCCAGTTTTTTAAGGAATCTCCACACTGTTCTCCATAGTGGCTGTACTAGTTTGCATTCCCACCGACAGTGTAAGAGGGTTCCCTTTTCTCCACACCCTCTCCAGCATTTATTGCTTGTAGACTTTTGGATCGCAGCCATTCTGACTGGTGTGAAATGGTACCTCATAGTGGTTTTGATTTGCATTTCTCTGATAATGAGTGATACTTTTCATCAAAGGGAATTGGAATGCAAAAGTAGGAAGTCAAGAGATACCTGGAATAACAGGAAAGTTTGGCCTTAGAGTACAAAATGAAGCAGGACAAAGGCTAACAGAGTTCTGTCAAGAGAAACATGCTGGTTGTAGCAAACACCCTTTTTCAACAACCCAAAAGACAACTCTTTGTGGACATCAACAGATGATCACTACCAAGATCAGACTAATTATGTTCTTTGCAGCAGAAGATGGAGAAGCTCTATACAATCAGCAAAAACAAGACCTGGGGTGGATAGTGGCTCAGTCATGAGCTCCTTATTGCAAAATTCAGGCTTAAATTGAAGAAAGTAGGGAAAACTACAAGGCCATTCCAGGAGATAGTGAAGGACAAGGAAGCCTGGTGTGCTGTGCTCCATGGGGTCACAAAGAGTTGGACTGAACAGTGACAACAACGAGGCCATTCAGGTATGCTCTAAATCAAATCTCTTATGATTATACAACAGAGGTGATCAACAGATTCGAGGGGTTAGATCTTGTAGACAGAGTGCCTGAAGAACAATGGAAGGAGGTTTATAACATTGTATAGGAGGCAGAGAAAAAGAAATGCAAGAAGGTGAAGTGGTTGTCTGAGGAGGCTTTACAATAGCTGAGGAAAGAAGAGAAGTGAAAGGCAAGGGATAAAGGGAAAGATATACCTAACTAAATGCAGAGTTCCAGAGAATAGCAAGGAGAGATAAGAAGGTATTCTTAAATGAACAATGCAAAGAAACAGAAGAAAACAATAGATTGGGAAAGACTAGGGACCTCTTCAAAGAAAAAAAAAAATGGAGATGTCAAAGGAACATTCTATATAAAGATGGGCACGATAAAGAACAGAAATGGTAAGGACCTAACAGAAGCAGTAGAGATTAAGAAGAGGTGGCAAGAATACACAGAAGAATTGTGTATTTAAACAAGGTGTTAAAAACCTAAAAAAACATGGTGGTATGGTCAGTCACCTAGAGCCAGACATCCTGGAATGTGAAGTCAAGCGGGCCTTAGGAAGCATCACTACGAACAAAACTAGTGGAGGTGATGGAATTCCAGCTGAGCTATTTCTGATGCTGTTAACGTGCTTCACTCAGTATGTCAGCAAATTTGGAAAACTAAACAGGGCCACAGGACTGGAAAAGGTCAGTTTTCATTCCAATCCCAAAGAAGGGCAATGCCAAAGAATGTTCAAACTACCATAAAATTGTGCTCATTTCACAAGCTAACAAGGTTATGCTCAAATCCTTCAAGCTAGGCTTCAGCAGTAGGTAAACTGAGAACTTTCAGATGTACAAGCTGGGTTTTGAAGAAGGAAAGGAACCAGAGATCAAATTGCAAACATTTGTTGAATCATGGAGAAAGCAAGGGAGTTCAGGCAAACATCAACTTCTGCTTCATTGACTATACTAAAGCCTGACTGTGTGTATCACAACAAACTGCGGACAATTCTTAAAGAGATGAGAATACCAGACCATCTTACCTGCCTCCTGAGAAACCTGCATACGGGTCAAGAAGCAAAAATTAGAACCAGACTTAACAATGGATTAGTTCAAAATTCGGAAAGGAATACAACAAGGCAGTACAGTGTCCTCCTCCTCATTTAACTTGCAAAGTGCATCATGTAAAATGCTGGGTTGGATGAATCACAAGCTGGAATCAAGATTGCCAGAAGAAAATATTGACAACCTCAGATATGCAGATGATACCACTCTAATGGTAGAAAATGAGGAGGGACTAAGAGCCTCTTGATGAGGGTAAAAGAGGAGAGTGAAAAAGCTGGGCTTGAAATTCAACATTTAGAAAACTAAGATCATGGCATCTATTTCCATCACTTCATTGGAAAAGACTCTGATGCTGGGAGGGATTGGGGGCAGGAGGAGAAGGGGACGACAGAGGATGAGATGGCTGGATGGCATCATTGACTCGATGGACATGAGTCTGAGTGAACTCTGGGAGTTGGTGGTGGACAGGGAGGTCTGGCGTGCTGCAATTCATGGGGTTGCAGAGAGTCGGACATGACTGAGCAACTGAACTGAACTGAACTGAACTAAATGGAAAATAGAAGGGGAAAAACTGAAAGCAGTGACAAATTTTATTTTCTTAGGCTCCAAAATCAATGCAGATGGTGACTGCAACCATGCAATTAACAGATGCTTGCTCCTTGGGAGCAAAGCTATGACAAACTTAGACCACATATCAAAAAGCAGAGAGATCACTTTGCCAACATAGGTCCATATAGTCATAGCTATGGTTTTCCCAATAGTCCTGTACGGCTGTGAGAGCTGGACCATAAAGAAGGCTAAGTGCTGAAGAACTGATGCTTTTGAATTGTGGTGCTAGAGAAGACTCTTGAGAATTCCTTGGACCAACCGCAAGGAGAACAAACCAGTCAATCCTAAAGGAAATCAACACTGAATATTCAGGCTTGAAAAGGCTGTTGGAAAAGCTGAAGGTCCAATACTTTGGCCACCTGATGGAAAGAACCGGTTCAATGGAAAAGACCCTGATGCTGGGAAGATTGAAGGCAAAAGGAGAAGGGGGTGGCAGAGAATGAGATCGCTAGATAGCATCATCAAGTAAATGGTCAGGAATTTGAGCAAACTCCAGGAGATAGCAGAGGTCAGAGAAGCCTGGTATGCTATAGTCCATGGGCTCACAAAGAATCTGAGGTGACTTGGCAACTGAACAACAGCAACAAATAATTTAAAACATATATGATGTTCTTTATCTTGTAAAAATCTTCTTTAATGCCAAATTTATCTATATATTTATTATAATCTTAACCCTCAAAAGGGCTGTTTTTAGACTATGGTAAACTGTTTTTAAATGTATATGACAGTTCTTGTTTTTCAGTTGCTCGGTCATGTCTGACTCTTTGTAACCCCATGGACTGCAGCACGCTGGGCTTCCCTGTCCTTCACTATCTCCTGGAATTTGCTCAAACTCATGGCAGTGCTAAGGTCTAAGAATTACTAAGACATTTATAAAAAAGAAAAACAAGGTAGGAGGAATACTTTATCATGAGTCAACACTTACTTACAAAGCAATAGTAACTGAGGCAGCATATTATCGGCCCATGCATTTCATACGGAAGATGAAACAGAATACAGGGTAGAGAAATAGATTCATACATTTAGACCATTGGCTTATGACATAGATGGAATTGAAAAGGAGTGGGAAAGGATAGACCTTATAATAAAAGGTGCCAGAATAACTGAGTATCCTTATGATAAAACTAAAATTGGTCCTTTACCTCATGTTATTAAAAAAAAAATCCAGGTAGATCATAGACCTAAGTACCAGAGGCAAAATAATAAAGGTTTTAGAAGGTTAAAAGGAAAATATATTTATGACTTTGATGGGAGGCAAAGATTTCTTACACAAAATACAAACATACTAACTGTAAAACAGAAAAAGTGATATAGTCATTATTTAAAAACTTAAAACTTTCATTAATGGAATACCAGACCACCTTACCAGCCTCCTGATAAATTGATATGCAGGTCAGGAAGCACCAGTTAGAACCAGACATGGAACAACAGACTGGTTCCAAATTGGGAAAGGAGTATGCCAAGGCTGTATATTGCCACCCTGCTTATTTAACTTATACGCAGAATACATCATGAGAAAACCTGGGCTGGATGAAGAACAAGCTGGAATCAAGATGGCCAAGAGAAATAACCTTGGCCTCAGATACAACAATAACCTCAGATATGCAGATGACACCACCCTTATGGCAGAAAGAGAAGAACTAAAGAGCCTCTTGATGAAAGTGAAAGAGGAGAATGAAAAAGCTGCTTAAAACTCAACATTTAAAAAACTAAGATCATTGCATCCAGTCCTATCAATTCGTCATGGCAAATAGATGGGGAAACAATGGAAGTGGTGAGAGACTTTATTTTCTTGGGCTCCAAAATCACTGCAGATTGTGACTACAGCCATGAAATTAAAAGATGCTTGTTCCTTGAAAGAAAAGCTGTGACCAACCTAGTGAGTGAGTGAAGTCGCTCAGTAGTGTCCGACTCTTTGCAACCCCATGGACTGTAGCCTACCAGGCTCCTTCCATAGGATTCTCCAGGCAAGAGTACTGGAGTGGGTTGCCATTGCCTTCTCCAGGGGATCTTCCCGACCCAGGGATCGAACCCGGGTCTCCTGCATTCCAGGCAGACGCTTTAACCAGAGGGCATATTAAAAAGCAGAGACATTACTTTGCAGACAAAGGTCCATCTAGTCAAAACTATGGTTCTTCCAGTAGTCACATATGGAAGTGAGAGTTGGCCCATAAAGAAAGCTGAGTGCCTAAGAGTCAATGCTTTTGAACTGTGGTGTTGCAGAAGACTCTTGAGAGTCCCTGGGACTGCAAGGAGGCCAAACTAGTTAATCGTAAAGGAATCAGTCCTGAATATTCATTGGAAGGACTTATACTGAATCTGAAGCTCCAATACTTTGGCCACCTGATGCAAACTGACTCATTGGAAAAGACCTGATGTGGGGAAAGATTGAAGGCACAAAGAGAAGGGGACAACAGAGGATGAGACGGTTGGATGGTATCACTGACTGGATGGACGTGAGTTTGGGCTCTGGGAGTTGGTGATGGACAGAGAAACCTAGTGTTCTTCAGTCACGGGGTCACAAAGAGTCAGACATGACTGAGTGAGTGAACTGAACCGAACTACTAAGAAGGGTACTACTCTTGGATAGCAAGGAGATCAAACCAGTCAATCTTAAGGGAAATCAACCCTGAATACTAGTTAGAAGGACTGATGCTGAAGTTGAAACTACAGTATTTTGGTCATTTGATGTGAACAGCTAACTCATTGGAAAAGTCCCTGATGCTGGGAAAGATTGAATGCAGAAAGAGAAGAGGGTGTCAGAGGGTGAGATGACTGGATGGCATCACCAATGCAATAGACATGAAGTTGGGCAAACTTCAGGAGATGGTGAGGGACAGAGAGGCCTGGCACACTGCAGTCCATGGGGTCGCAAAGAGTCAGACATGACTGGGCACTGAACAACAACAACTGCTAAGAAATTAAAAATTATACACACAGAGTGGGTAATTATACCTGAAACTCACATAACCCACAGTAAGTTTATATCCCAAATATTTAATGAACAAGAACAAATTGATAAGAAAAAGCAAGATAATACAATAGAACAAAAAGGATAAATAATCTGAACAGGCTATTTCACAAAGAAGTCCAATAGCCATTAATAATGTTAAGACTCTTCAGTTCAGTTCAGTTCAGTCACTCAGTCGTGTCTGGCTCCTCATTAGAAATCACAGTACTGCAAATGAAAACTACCACAAAAACTTCCCATCCACCAGATTGACTAAAATGAAACCATTTGAGTATACAAGCATCAGCAAGGATGTGGATCAATTGGAAATGGTATGTATAGTTGGTGTAACTCATAATTGGTACAACCCCTTTGGGAAAAAGTGTAGTTGTACCTTGCAAAGGTGTAAATACACATACTCCATGACCCAGTAATCCCCTCTTGGTTGTAGATCCTATAGAAATGTGGCACTGGGGAATATTTGCAAGAATGTTCATAACCATATTGTTCCTAAAAACTCCTAATATGTGGATAACTCAAATGTCCATCAATAGCAAAATACAGTAATCATGATACAGTCACGCACAATACAATAATGTACTATTTGATTCCATTCACAAAAGTTCAAACACAAGCAAAACTATCCATTTAAGGATGCAGGGCTTCCCTTGTGGCTCAGCTGGTAAAGAATCTGCCTGCAAAACAGGAGACCCAGGGTTGATCCCTGGGTTGGGAAGATCCTCTGGAGAAGGGAAATGCTACCCACTCTAGTATTCTGGCCTGGAGAATTCCATGGACTGTTCATCCATGGGGTCACAAAGAGTCAGACATGACTGAGTGACTTTCATTTTCTTCACCTTCTTTCATCCAATAGTAAAACGATGGAAATGATTATGGCAAAAATCTGGCTTTATTATTCTGAAGATGAGAGTTTTATAGAGTTGGAGGGGAAAACTGTGGGAAGAAGTTGAAAGAAAAGAGCTGAGGGAAGCACATGGGTAGGGGCTGGGCTGAGGTTACAGTCTAGAGGAGGAGGGGGCAAAGAAGGATTACTGGAGAGGGGATGGCGGGAGGGGGTCGGGGTAGGGGACCTGAGGGGATGTGTGAGATGCAGGTGTGGAGGTCAAGGTGAGTCACTGGAGAGAGGGAGCTGAGGTCTGGCAGCAGCTGAGGAGGGGATGAGCTGACAGTACCCAAACAAGATGGGGAAGAAAGGAGCCTTGGGCACAGGGCACGCTCTGTCAGGCAGTGCAGGTTGTCATTAAATATTAGCTGTTGGTTCATTGTCTCTAGCCTGGCTAACTGCAAACGACTCCAAATGGGTCTGCCAGCTTCTTCCCTTGGCATTTTAGCCTATTCTCAAACCAAGAGTCAGAGAGATTCTGCTCAATTGTTTTAAGTCAGATCATGTCATTCCTTGTTCACTCCAATCACACTACTTCCGTTCTGTTCTCAAAGTAGAATAGACAGGGCCTTTACACTTGCTCTTCCTTTGCCTAGATTTATCTGTTACCTTTCACCTAGATACACAACTTGCTTTCTCATCTTGAAATAGGGTTGTCATTGTTTAGTCAGTAAGTAATGTCTGACTCTTTTGCGACCTCATGGACTGTAGCCCACCTGGCTCCTCTGTCCATGGGATTTCCCAGGCAAGAATACTGGAGTGGGTTTCCATTTCCTTCTCCAGGGGATCTTCCCCTCCCAGGGACCAAACCAGAGTCTCCTGCATTGGAAAGCGGATTCTTTACCACTGAGACAGCAGGGAAGCCCCGAAATAGGGTAGAACCTTTGTATTCTATTACAAGTTAATCACTAAAGGGATGTTGCCTAACAGGCTTAAAGTGTATATAAAGGACCATCTCTGGGAACCCTGCCTCCCAGCTAAGGAGCATCAAGTTAAAATACCTTTGTTTAGCTCACAGGAAACACCCTGTCCAGGCCCACCTGTAAATGACTCCAGGAAGGAAAAAATTAATACATCCCCTCTGGAGGCTGACCAGAACAAAGAAATGTTTGACTTTATTCCCCTCCCCCTATACTTTTTTATATAAAAGAAGTCTGAATTCTAATTCAGGCAAGATGCTTCTTTGGAACACCATCTCCTGTGTCTAGTGGCTTTCCAAATACAGTCACTGTTCCTTGTCCCAACAACTTGTCTCTCGATTTATTGGCCTGTTATGTGGCAAGCAGTATAAGCTTAAACTTAGTAAAAATCTCTTTCCAGTTTTCACTCAACTGTCAGCTTCTCCCAAAGACCTTCCAGAGACAGTCCATCTAAAATTTTAACTACGTTCCCCCACCACCACCTTTTTCTTTTTCTTTCATTAATATTTTTTTTGCCATTATTACCTATCACTCTCTTGCACTATACATTTCACTTATTTTGTTAGCCATCCTAACTTCCACCAAAATATAAGCACCATAACAGAGTGAGATTTAGGGGCATTTTTCATGTTTGACTCCCTATTACTTAGAAGAATGTTTAGCATATGCTCGGGCGTACATGAGTGCTAAGTCACTTCAGTGGCGTACAATTCTTTGCGACGTTATGGACTGTAGCCTGCCAGGCTCCTGTGTCCATGGGATTCTCCAGGCAGGATACTGGAGTGGGTTTGCCATGCCCTCCTCCAGGGGATTTTCCTAACCCAGGGGTTGAACCTGCACCTCTTATAGCTCCTGCATTGGCAAGTGAGTTATTTACCACTAGCACCACCTGGGAAGCCCAGGATATACTCAGCACTAACTAAATATTTGTTGAGTAAATGAATGTAAGAATGAATGAATGAACCCATCCATCCAAAAATGAAAGTTAGAAACATGGGTACCTTTGGCTGTTTCTCCTTCACCCAGTTCTGCCCATTTAATTTTCTAAATAGCCCTCTACCCTTCCTCTACATCTCTATTAATCATCATTCCAGTTCAGACCACCATCATCTTTCACTCAGATCACAGTAATATATGTCTGACTTCTCTCCCTCCACTATCCCTGTCCCAGAAAACCATCTTTCCCCAGCTATCAGACTGATCTTCTTAGAACATGTCAGTTTCCTACTAAAACTCTTCGATGGTTCCTCATCACAGATGCTGACTAAAACCCAAGCCCCTTGCCATGGCACACAAGACCCTGCAACATCTGGCTCACACCTTCCTCTCTCACCACTTCTCGTTACTCCCTGATACACAAAGTATGAAGAGGAGACACCAAACTGCTTTTGTGCCCTGACGTGCTGTTGGTGATCTGTGGGAGCGTGGCTCATCCATCCAATGTCCGGAATGTTTCCCACTTCTCATTTGACTGAGCCGACAAATACCATCCTTTAGGATTTAATTCAAATGGCCGCCTCTCCCAGTGCTCATTACTTCTGCCTTCTCCTGGAGGCTCTGTACCCTTCTCCGTGCTCCCATAAATTTCACATGTCTCTCCTTATCACACTCATAATAACTATATGTCTCTTCTACTGGAATCTGAGATCCTTGAGGGCATCTTATTCATATCTGTATGTTTAGTGCCTATTACAGTGCCTGTCACAAGGCAAACACTCAAAAACATTTGGTGACTGAGTAAATGAATGTGTTATACTATATGAGCTATACTACATACAAAGAAAAATAATTTTTATAATAATCGCTAAACAAATTAGTAACATGCAACTTGTGTCACTTTCAAATCTCAGGCATTCAAACATATGTTTTTTTACAAATTCCATCTTCTGTGAAAGTAAAAAAATAGGCACAAAGCCCAAAGAATCATTTTTAACATGTCTCTTATGGTCCTTTCATGCCCAGAAATTTGATTCTCTTTATTATAATGCCTCGGCACCATCAGATCATTTTTTCTCATTTTTTGTTCAGTTTTAATCCCTTCACTAGTCTGCCTCTCTCACCCACAGAAAGAACTTTCAGCAAGCCACCATAACCAAATGTAACATTCATTATAATGAGACAATATAGGAGAAATTCAATACACCTTATTTTAGACATTTAAAAAAATGGGGGGGATTTTCTCAAGTACTCTGCAGTGAAAATACTCTATGGGAATTCACTATGTTAGAATCGACCTAGTAACAAGTGCTAAGCAGTCATTGTATTCAGACCACTAATGTTCACTAGGTAGAAATGTACTTAAATACCATAGATATCAGTAATTAATATATTTAGTTGCTCTATTATCATCCAGAGAGTTCTGTGAAAATACACAACACATCAAAAAGATGACCTCATCTGTCCATTTGTAAACTATCAACCCTAAACTTGAAAGTCTTTGATAAAAGATTTCCTGGGTTATCTGGAGCTAAGGGCGAGGAATCAAGGACTAGAGTTTTTCTACCCAATTATCTTCACATTCACTGCCTAGGGTTTCCCCAAGTCAAACAAAACCAGGTGAAAGGGCGAACTACAAAAAGGCAGATCTGCCCTCTGAGTTTCCAGTTGGAGAAAAGTATATATATGAAACCAGAATGAGCTCTGGTATGATAAAAAAAAAAAAAAAAAAAAAAAACTATGGGGATAAGCTTCAAACAGAGTTAGATCTACGTTAACACCATGAATTGATTTTAAAATACAAACTTTTCTAAACCATGAGGAACATCAAAGCCAGATGTGAACAATTTGAAACACAAATAGATTATCAGAGAGCATACGTGAGTACACAAGACTCTTCCCATAGCACTCTTTAAAAAAATAATACAAATTTCATACAACTTATTCAATGGTATATGATACTAATACCAGTGCTTATTGAGTATGTATTATGGATTATAACTGGTATTAGGCATTATGACACAAAGATGAATAAAATGGACCCTTTTTTTCATATGCTTAGAGTTTGGCGATAGACATATAAACATTTACTCAGAAGATGTAATAAACATAACATGGGAGGTAGGCACAGGGAAAACAATATCGGAAGGAGGGAAAGAGCACATTTACCTTTTGCATCACGTGTAACAATCAGATTTCTAAAGAAGGTTGCACTGTATATATAATGTAAAGGTGGCAATACACCTTATACTTTCTGTAGAGTAGGTTGTGCCATATGAAAGTTCTGCCACTTTAGCCATTTCTGACACACAGAAACAGTAATTTGACATGTCCTAACAAGTGAGTTTAAGGAAACTTTGTTTATTCCACATATATTTGTTCATCATGTAGCAAGTACAGGTAGAAGAGAAACAGAGAGGAGGAAGAGTAGCAGCACCAACATGAACTAAGGGAACCAGGTGAGTGTGGACGAAGTTGTTTCAGTCCTGTCCAACTCTTTGCAACCCTATGGACTATAGCCAGCCAGGCTCCTCTCTTCATAGGATTCTCCAGGCAAGAATACTGGAGTGGGATGTCATGCTCCCCCTCCAGGGAAGGGAAACTAAGGATTACATTCAGCACTTAACCAAGTCGTTTTGTGCCTGAAATTTCCCCTGAAGAGTGCCACAAACTCAGCCCACCAAAAATTCTGCACAGCTCAAAGAGGCTTGTGTTTGTTCTTATAGAAAACAGGCCATAGAGACCCTTTGCGAGAATGCCTGAAGCAGAGGTAGAGTCTTAGGGAGGCAGGGACCCCCACACCCCATGCTGGTAACTCATAGATGTGGTCAGCTAACTGTCGCTCTTATTTATTCTCTTCTTTCATAGTGTGCTTCAGTCATGTCCAAGTCTTTGTGACCCCATGGACCATCGACTGATTCTTTACAACCATAAACTGACCCCATGGACCATAGACTGATTCTTTGCAACCCCATGGACAGAGTAGCGTGTCAGGCTCCTCTGTCCATGGGATTCTCCAGGCAAGAATACTGGAGTGGGTTGCCATGCCCTCCTCCAGGTGACCTTCCTGACCCAGGGACTGAACCCATGTCTTTTTATGTCACCTACATTGGCAATTGGGTTCTTTACCACTACTGAAACCTGGGTAGCCCTTCTTTCATAGTAATGATCTCTTAATTTTGGCTGGATGTCAACCACCTAAAATAGACTACACTGTTCAGCTTGCTGCCAGGTATGGCAGGTATGAGTAAGTGCTTATTCATGGGGGGCCAAGTGGACCAGATTGTGCAACCTGGAAAAAAAACTTGACATGTGGTCATGAAGCCTTATTCCCTC